>NC_083341.1:123720213-123903806 GCF_019175385.1 Lycium barbarum
CTATAGCATGCTATCATTCCTAAGTAATTGAGGCCTATAAATAGCCTCTTCCTTTAATGAAAGAGATCATCCAGAAATCATAATAGAAAGGAACTACTCCTTGCTTTCTCTTTCTCTCTCTCTCTATGCCCTTTGTTTTTTTGTTTTTTTGTTTTTTTAAATTTTAGTACACAGTTTTATTTTACAACACAATTGAAGTTGTGAAGTTACAAGCAA
Source organism: Lycium barbarum (assembly GCF_019175385.1). NCBI lineage: Eukaryota > Viridiplantae > Streptophyta > Magnoliopsida > Solanales > Solanaceae > Lycium > Lycium barbarum. The sequence continues at coordinate 123,720,430 of NC_083341.1, forward strand.
CTTTTGCATGTATTTTCAAGAACATTAGAAAATATTTCATTAGAGTTATTACGCGCGCACATTAACCACGCCTAGGCCAGCTTTTTTTAAATCACAATTTCTATGCAAGTTATTTAGAGGGTCACTTTTATTCCTTAAATGATTATAAGATCCAAAACTTACCAAATAAATACATCATGGCTATGGGACATTAATACATGAACACTACAAAATCCAAAATACATTAATTTACTTGTTTCAAATCAATGAACTTACAAACATTAATGCTTTAAATGCTAGAAAACGTTAAGGAATTGGCCAAGGGAAGCAGTTAGTAATGAAAATAAACCGAACAAACGATTCTAAAAAAACAGACAATAGAAAATAACATGACAGTCATATAGCTACAATATTAGACAAACGCGCAATATTTTGAGGGCAACGTAACAAATTAAGATCAACAAAATCGAAGTATAATAAACTTGAATTTTTGTTTTAGTGTATAAAAGGACTGCACTTGATTATCTTGTTCACAAGTTGCCTGGTTCCCTCCACTAATACTAAAACTTTTTAGGAGGATCAAGTCCAACGTAGTTCTGTTACATAACTAATCAATTTTTTTGTCGTTCGTTCTAAATTGCTCTTTCTAATGTCACTACTTCGCTACATATACCCTAAATCTGTAGAATTAGGATCAAACGGCGTAGTTATATTTGAGAAGATTTCATCAAACTGTTTCTTCAATTCGAATATATTCATCTTTATAACTTGATTCCGCCACAATGAACTGGAAAGATAGGCAAATTGTACTAGGCCAACGATATTGATATAATAGGCCATCATATTCAGGCCCGCGATAACTAATTAGCACTCCAATCCCAGACACATTGTACATATTCAGGTAGCGCCGATTATCATCAAGAATTCTCTTTCCGCTTTCATATCATCATCGAACTCCACTGTCCTTTTAATGTTTTATATTGCAATCCTCGCAGCTTCTCTTTCTCTTTGGCGCTGCAACATTAACTTTCCCTTCTCTAACTCCCCAAACTGTTTGTCACAGTCCTCTTTTTGCTTCTTCATCTGTTGTTCATCGCAATCTCTAGCAAGAACTTCTTGTTCCGCTTTGATAATTACATTAGCAAAACGTTTCTTCAGCATCGCAGCTCGGAGCTGTTTGTTATCTTTTTCCAAGATCGCAACATCAGAATCATTGGAACAATCTGAAACTTGAGAGGAGTCCCTCTTCCTACCACAAGAAGACATTTTCTTGGGGGTTGGGGCAACGGTAACCTATGATTGAGAACAAAGCATCATATTTGCTAGGTAATTAAACCCTATGATATTAGTAGAAGAATGTAAGTGAAGTGAATTTAAAAGATTACACTAAGTAGTAATATATAGGCAAAAAAGAGTTCAAATACGTGTGTTTCGTAAAATCATTAAGGTAGCGTGAATCAAATATGGTAATCGCCATAAGTTAATTGTACCGTTGGTTTCTTGATGGAGGTAATAGGATTGTAGTAATATGTTTTATACCTTTTGACCACATGTTAACGGATACTTGATGTCAAGTTATCTCTTCTAGTTCAGCTAATTAATTTGACAACTGATCTTCATATTGCTTTACATTGTTGTTTGTAATATAATTGTCATTCAAATAAGTTACATTCGATTCGTGTCCTTTTTAAGTATTTTGGTGGAGCAATGTAGGGGAAGTGCGCGGATACTAGAGTTGGCCGCCAGTATTAAATTTGTGCCCGTTTTAAAAATCTTTTGCATGCGTATTCACTTCAGACATACTGTATTTGAAGTTAGTCTTAACAAAGTCTGAAATTTCATGTCGCTGAAGTTCATGTACATATGTCTGAAGTTCAGTCATTTCCTTTCTATTTTATCGATATAGGTGCTTGAAACTAAATCATTTGAAATCTCTATTATTGAAAGACAAATCATTTCTGATTGTGTAGAATTGGAAACCTCATGAATTGTGGGCGTCAGTAAGATTTTTAAGTTGAATTCAAATTTTTTGTGGTTCACTTTTTTTATGTTATTCCGATGTTGTGTTAGTGTAATTTCTTAATCTATTGACACTATTTAAGATGATCAGAATTTAAAGTCAAAATTGTTTTGGATTATCTCTTTCCGCTCTTTTTTTCTTCTTTGTGCACTTAAGAATTAAATACATATTCATAAAACATATATGCCAAATCAATTCAACTTTTGGTGATTAAATGATCTAATCATAATTAATTTGGCAGAAGTTTATATATAAATACACGGCATACATCTATTAATATAATATGAACATCTACTACTAGTCCACAATGAAGATGTTTTTATCAAAAGAAACGCCCTATTGGAGATATTACAAGTTAATTTATATACTGTGGACTCCAAATCTAACAAAATGCCATGATTACTCTTAAGAACCCGTGTAAAAAAAAAAAAAAAAAAAATCAAATTTAGTTATTACGATTATCGTATTTAGCGAGATTAGAAATCGAGATCTTGTAATTGGATGTGATAACGGCTTTTTTTATTTTTTTCATACTAGGATTGTCTAAATTTGAATACATTATCAAGATATAGTTTTAAAATCTGAACATTAAATAACTAAGTGGTCATTTTCTCATCATTTCTGTGTATAAGTTTTCTCTATTTGAAACCAACAATGATAAAAAAAAATCAGATGAGATCGATACTCCTTCCCTTCCATTATATGTTTATTACTTTCATTTTAATCTTATACAAAAAAAATGTCATATTATTATATGATACTCCTTCCCTTCCATTATATGTTTATTACTGTCATTTTTAACTTATACAAAAAAATGTCATATTATTATATTAGTAAGTTTTAAATTCTAATACCTTCGTTTTTTACCTTAATGATAGTACTTTGTTATATGAATGACATGACATGTTTAACACTAAAAGATTCAAAAGATATTTTTGGCATATTATACACTCCTTTAATTTAAGATAGTGACCTTCAAAATTCTTCCTTACGTTATTAAATTTCGTGCTCAGTCAAATTAAAATTTATTTTATTGGTTTAATGGACACAAACTTTCTTTTTGTTTATCTTGGTTGCCCTATATACATTGGTAAGAAAAAACTGGCATACTTTGATAGTATGGTTGCTAAAATAATTAACAGAGTTAACGGATGGCAAGGGAGTATCCTTTCTTGTGGCGGTAGGTATTTTTGATTAATAGTGTCATTCAATCTCTTCCTATATATATTCTCTCTGCTCTTTTGTAGGTTTAATTGAGCTTACTGAGAAGCATATTAGCAATTTCTTCTGGGGCACTGAAGATGGTAAGAATAAGTACCATTGGAGTGCTTGGAATAAGCTGTGTTTTCCCAAGGAAGAAGCTGGAATTGGTATAAGAAGCATGCAAGACATTGTAGATATATACAACTACAATGAAAAGATGGTGGCAATTCAGAGCCAAGAGTTCTTTAGGGGCTGATTTCTTAACTGCAAAGTATTGCTCAAGAAACATCATGTTGGTAAGAGATGGATCCCTGGAAACTCTCAAGCTAGGAAGTTTTTACTTATGGTTAGGGACATAGGGGAGATGGAAGATCAACAGAGAAGATTGCAGTTTCTGGTGGGATTAGTGGCATAGATAATGTTCCACCATCTCATATTTGTTTTAATCGGATGGAGGGTAAAACATCAAGACTCAAGGTGAAAGATTTCATTAACAATAATAATTGGAATATCCAAAAGCTATATAATACTTCTAGGACAGGCTGCTCTTAATATCAGTACTATAGCATTAGGAAGTAGAGACATAGATGATTATGCAATATGGAATAACTCAGAGGATGGGCAATACACCAACAAAAGTGCTTGGAATATAGTCCACAGAAGAATCTTGTCTCAACAATATTTGGCACTGCTCAGTTCCTTTCAAAATTTCCTTTTTTTTATTGAAGACTATAATTTGGCAAGTTACCTTTCAATGAAGTAAGGGCAAAGTTTGGGAATCAAGATGATGTTGACTGCTTATGCTGCACTGTCCCAGAAACTAAGACAATTCAACATGTCTTTATGGAGGGTGAAACTGATAACAACTTGTGGAATAAGATTGGTGCACTAGTGGAATCAGACATCAGAAGATACATATCAAGAGATTCTGCAGATATGGTGGGAAACCAAACCAAAGAATAGAGTGCACAAATTGTTGCTGCATGTTTCCCCCATTGCTATATATTGAGAAATTTGGAAAGCATGGACTTCTTTGTAGATATGGTGACAAAAGAAGATTTTATCAATAAAATACTGTCACTCAATGCATACTGAACATCAAAGCAGTGATTAACAATATCTTTCCAAAGGTTCCTACTGAGGGATTTTGGTACAATATGTGTGACTATATTGAAAGGCTTAAAGCAGTGGTAAAAGGCTTACCTGTTTTTTGGGAAAAATCAGATGAAGGCAAGATCAAGTTGAATACTGACGGAAATTACATTAGAGGCAACAACAAAACGGGAATTGAGGAGTTCTCAGAAATGATCAGGGGGATTTCATCATGGCTTTTTCAGTCCCTGTGGACTGCATTAGCAATATCCATTTTGGAGCTTTGGCGGCAAATTATGGAAGCAGATGGTGTGTACAAAATGAACTCAACAACATTGACATTAGGTTGAATGCTAATCCCCAAGATGAGCAATCAAAAGGGTACAAACAATCTCAAATTGAAACACGTCATTCAAGACACTACAAATATTCTGAAAGAAGCAAATGCAAAATTTAGTCATTGTTTCAGGGAAGCCAATCAAGTGGCTGATATTTTGGCAAAAAACCTCCGACTGGTGGCAATACAAACGTATACTTAATTATCAGGATCTCCCCAGGGAAGTTAAGGGCTTGATACAGTTGGATAAACTTCAAATGCCTACTTTTAGGGGAAGGTTTGAGAAATGTAACTTCTTTTTTAGTTAATAACTTATCAATTAGATTAAGGAAGGAACTTTGTGTAGTCTAATTCCTTCCTATAGATTGAATTCTCAATCTATTGTTTGTAGACTAGAGGCAAGGTTCCATGTCCCCCTCTAGTCATTGTAAGTTTATCTTATTAATCTAACATAGTAGGGGTCATGCCAAACTCCCCACACCTTAGGCAACCTAATGGTGATGGCTTAATATATAGTAATAATAATAATAATAATAATAATAATAATAATAATAATAATAATAATAATAAATATTATTATAATAAGATTTATTTAATGAATGAATAAAGTAATAACTAATTACTATATCAATAAAACTAATATAAGAAAATCTTAGTTATACGTTGTTTATCGGGCAGATAATTACGTTTAACGGTTCGGCTTATCGGTTATCGACTTCTGAATGTGCTAATCCACTATTCAACCATTAAGTTATCGATCGATTGGTTCGGTATCAGGCGGTTATCAAGCGGTGTATCAGTTAATAACAAGCTAAGGTATTTGCGGCTCGGTACTCTTCGCATATTATGCATTAAAAAATTATTAAACTTTCTACTTCCATTGAACTTAAGCATCCAGTTAAAGAACCGCTAGCAAAACCAAAAGTGCTATTTATCAACCTAGGTATAGACTATACTTTAGAATACTATAATTATAACTGTGGTGCTAATTTAACCAACCTTCATGTTCAAACATGAATCTGCTAATGACGTTTGAGAAATTGGCAATTGGTGGTCCACTATAGAGCTAGGCCACTAGAAGAAAGAAAGTAAAAAAGTCCAAGTGAAAAGTAGGAACTATATAAGCACAAAGTTCAAATGTAATATGTACGCTAGGGTATAATTGTAAATGTAATAGTTCTTAATGGGTTAACGGTTAAATCGATAAGGAAAATAAGTAAATCGCACCTCGCACCGTTACGATTAATCTAATGAATGAATAGAGTAATAATTAATTACTATATCAATAAAATTAATATAAGAAAATCTTAGTTTTATGGATTGATGAAACATATAATTATATATTTGGGATATTACAAAAACACTCTAAAATACAACCAGTGTGGAGAGAAAAATGCAAATAGCAAGTGAAGTTGTGATATTACAAGCAACTTTTGCACGTATTGTCTAAGAACATTAGAAAAGATTTCAGTAGAATTATTAGACACACATTACTATCATTGAAAAGAAATATGAAAGCTACACATTAACGCCGCCTAGGCCAGCTTCTTTTAAGTCACAATTTCTAAGCTGGTTTTTTAGGGGGTCGCTTTTATTGACCTTAAATGATTATAAGATCCAGAACTTACCAAATAAATACATCAGGGCATGGCTATAGGACATTAATACATGAACACTACAAAATCCAAAAATACATTGATTTACTTGTTTCAAATCAATATACTTACAAACACATTACTTTAAATGCTAGAAAACGGTAAGGACTTGGCCAAGAAAGAGGTAGTAATGAAAATAAACTGACGGCTTTTGGAACTGAACAAACGATTGTAAAAAAAAAAAAAAAGACAATAGAAAATAACATAGCAGCCATTTAGCTACAACAAGTGCAATATTTTGAGGGCAACGTAACATATTAAGATCAACAAACGGGGTAGTTATATTTGAGAAGATTTCATCGAACCGGTTTATTCAATTTGAATATATTCACGTTATCTTTGAGAGGCATATAACTTGATTGTCTTGAATTCTTCATTCTACCACAACGAACTGGAAAGATCAAGCAAACAGTACTAGGCCAACGAGATTGATATTTTTTTTTATAACAACAACGAGATTGATATAATTGGCCATCATATTCAGGACCGCGACAACTAGTTAGCACTCCAATTTCTGAGACATTAATATTCTGGCAGTATCGATTATCATCAACAATTCTCTTTCTGCATTGATATCATCATCGTATTCCGCTGTCCTTTTAATTCTTTCTATTGCAATCCTTGCAGCTTCTCGTTCTTTTTGGCACTGCATCATTAACTTTTCCTTCACTAATTCCCGAAACTGTTTTTCCCAGTCCTCTTTTTTATTTTCCATTTGTTGTGCATCGAAATATTCTTTACCAAAAACTTCTTGTTCCACTTTGATAATTACATTAGCAAAACGTTTGTTATCTTTTTCCAACACTGCAACATCAAAATCATAGGAACTATCCAAAACTTGAGAGAAGTTCCTTTTCCTACCGCAACAAGCCATGTTCTTCGAGGTCGGGGTGACGGCAACGTTTGATTGAGAACAAAGCATCATATTAACTAGAAGTAATTAAACCCTAAGAGATTAGTAGAAGAATGTAAGTTAAGTGAATATAGAAAATTACACTAAGTAATATTGTATACGGGTAAAACCGAGGATACGGGTATACTCGGTTTCCCGACGTGAATGTTATGTTCATCATGCTCGGCCGGGATAAGACCCGTATATCTCGATCGGGCATCAAGCCCGATCCAGAATGAGACATTAAGGCAGGATGAGGAGGCGGTTAACCACCATGAGGAGAAGACCGGAATATCCGCCTTCAGCCGGATATTTCAGCACCAATCCCGGCAACAGCTGTCAACAGATTCCTTTCCTTACTTAGAATTGTACTAGGGTTAGGACTCCTCTACTATATAAAGAGGAGGCCCCCATTCATTTTAGGCGGTTTTTTTTATTTTTTTCACTCAAGAGATAAAGGAAAAATCATGTACTAAGCAAGGCAATTCAATTACCTGAGTTCATTCATCCTTTCTAAAATTCTCTTTGTTACTCATTGTTCAGATATCCGATCATAGGGATTCGACCTCGGTTCCCAGTACCCGAGGCCAGTCACTATACATTTTGGTCAGATCTATATATTTCATTTTACTTATTCGCTTATCATGTAGTCTAATCTCGTATTGAATTAAACCATATATCCTTAGCACCGCATACAAATTCAATTATTTTCCATTTTAAGGCTAAACAATTTGGCGCCTACCGTGGGGCCAGGGATAATAGTGGTGGTTTAATACAAAGTTCTGATTACACTCGATATTTTACACTTGTTCTTTAAGGTTTGATTTTAGGTCTGCCAAACATGTCGGACTCCCATTCTATCAATTTTCAAGTTGAGTCAAGCCATCACGAGCACAACGATGAGGGCATACCTAACAATAATGTACCCCCGGTTAATCCTGATCAAGTCGGGTCATCGGTGGGCAACGTGCCGGCCGGCAGGAATAATGGAGCCATACTACAACAGCTCCAAAACCAGTTAGACATAGCTATGGCCCAACTATATGCCCAGCAAGAGATCATAGCACAATTGCAAAACCGAAATCAAGCACCCGATGTTGCTCCATCGGAGCTGACCGAGGAAATGGAAGAAAGGCACGCTGCTCGAAATAATGAGAACCATCTCGGGCAGAGTGTCGAGCTCGAAAGGATGCTCGAAGAATTGACGAAACGAGTCAAATCCGGTGAAAGAAAGATAGAGGCGAACGATATGAAGGTGGAAAACTACAACTCAAGGGTCGACCAGATTCCCGGGGCACCTACGATGTTGAAGGGACTAGATTCAAAAAAATTCATCCAAATTCCTTTTCCTCCAAGTGTTGCGCCGATGAAAATCCCGAAAAGATTTCGCATGCCCGATATCCCGAAGTATAACGGGACAACGAACCCAAACGAACATGTGACTGCATACACATGTGCTATTAAAGGCAACGATCTCGCTAACAATGAAAGGAAGTCAGTGCTGCTTAAGAAAATCGGGGAAATCCGGTCCAAGGGAGCAATGATATGGTATCACAACTTGCCCGAGCATTCGATTGATTCATTTGCCATGCTCGCGGATGCTTTTGTCAAAGCTCACGCCGGAACCATCAAGGTCGAAACCCAGAAATCGGACTTGTTCAACGTTAAGTAACGAGATGACGAAACCCTTCATGAGTTTGTAGCCCGATTTCAAATAGAACGCATGGACTTACCTCCGGTCACGGATGATTGGGATGTTCAGGCTTTCACTCAAGGGCTCAACTCAAGAACCTCGATCACATCTATGGAGCTAAAGCAAAATCTCATAGAGTACCCGGTAATCGCTTGGGCTGATGTACACACCAGGTATCAATCGAAGATCAGGATCGAAGATGATAAGATTCTGAGAGCCGCCTCAGTATCATGGCATTCCGGTAAAAGGAATGATCGATCGAGGAGAACGACAGATCGAGATTCAAGACCATCATATGACAGGTATCAACCTTACCCACTTGATCGAAGGGGCAACGGGTGCAACAGTGAATCGAGCAAGAATGATAGGAGGAATAATCGAAGGAACAATCGAGGCCTCAGTAATCGTGGATTGATGAACAGAAATGTTGTTGATAGAACCTCAGGAATGTCATACCCTAACAATAGTAGGGCATGACGGGCACCCGACTCTCATCAGAGTCGAGCGAACACTCAGACATTAGCTCTATCAAAACCTGTCATTTCAAAAACTTTTAAGAACATAAAACTTTTCCAGATAGAAATCATCATCTTTATAACGATTATGAAAACCTTCAATCAAATAAGTACTTTAACCAATTTAAATCATCTAAAATACATACTCTTTTAAAATCCACAAATGACTCAACTGACATCACTTTGTCGACATCTCGACAAACATACCACAGGACACTGTCTGCAGAAGTCTCTAAGAAGTAAACTGAACATTATGAGTCAGGATAGGGCCATGACATACCCATAATCATACATATCGATACATGACTCAGCACAACTCCAGAATGAGGTGGAACTTGCCAATCCCAGCTGACGTCCAAGCATCCTAGCTATACACTTAACCTGCCAAACAATCTGGGCTATGGGCATGAACGCAGCTTCCCCAGGCAAAAGGACGTCAGTACGGACAATGTACTGAGTATGTAAGGTGGTAACAAATCATAATCATAATTTGACTTAGGAGAGAAGAAATCACAATCTAACTCAATACCTGCAGCCTTCGTTGGAAGAAACATAAATGTGCACACGAAGTCTCAAAACAATCTTTAAGCAAATAATGCAATCCAACACACATGCCGCTTCCGACTTATTAACAGAATGGTCCCTTCGGACAGTAGCTTCTGGCTAGTATCACAATAGTCCCTTCGGACGGCCGCTCCCGGCATAATAATGATGGCCCCTTCGGGCAGCCACTTCCGGCTTAATAGTGATGGCCCTTCGGGCAGCCACTTCCGGCTTAATATCACCATCATATCAACACAAAATCAATCCACAAATATCAATTTCAATTCATAGCATAAGTCACTGATCAATTCATCACAATCCAGTTATTAGCCTTAGTCTTTCATAAAAAGTTATTAAATTTGTATCTCACTAGACTTAAGAGGACATACTTCCAGGTTTGAGGGTAGAATTGTTATGAAATTCTTACTACTTATATTCTACTCAATTTCATCTTATTGCCCTACCCAAAGAATAAATGATCATATCAATACAAAGGAATGATACTATGGAATGTAAACCGAAATCGTAAATGAAATGAAGTAGTAAAATCTCGCACCCCCTTCGGAGTGGTTTTGAAAATAAAACTTTATGTTTCCTTTAGTATAAAACTCATTTCCTCGAAATCATTAATAAAACCATATACACAACTCAACTTGGCACCTTATGGGTGTTCCCTTCGGAACAGAATCGGAGTACAATATCAATAAGCCATCACAAGAAATATTGAGACCTTATTCGTCTAAGAATAGAATCATATGGAGTATGTATAGAACGAATAACAACAAGAATCATGCCAAAGGAAGAAAGGTTTGCCTTACATACCTTGTCGCTTACGTGATTAGCTTAACTTATGCTTCCAAACACTGGCCAATCTACAATCAAGGTAAAGAAAACCGTAGACAACTTGAATGAGGTTCATATACTTCTGTAAGCTCATAATTAACTTCTGTAAATTCAGGCAACATTTTTCCTGTAATCTTCGCTTCCCTTTAATTCCAATTCAATTTAATAACACAATCAGCAATCAACAACAACAAGAACCATCTCATATAAGCCTATTTAAACTCAAAGCATCAACTCCCAAAGATATACACCAAAACATCCCAGTATACGCTTTGTATACGATATCTTCATACACTTTATTCTTCCAAATTCAAGAACAGCAATTTATCAACAACATCAACAACAATATCAACAATCATTTTATATCAATATCCAACTAATTCTATCCATTTAATCATAGAAAAACAGCCCCCAAGTTATTTGATATCCAAAAATGATAACCGAACTTTCAACGTCATTTTCTCTATTGTAACCCGTCAAATCTATCAGTGATCATGGTAAGAACATCATTAACATCTTAAAAATACCTTATATGAGCAGCCACCACGAAACCAACATCCCCCAAGTTCAAATTTTAGCTTAAAACGATTGCAACAACTTGTTCTATACTTTACCCTTCACGAACGTCGGGATTCGGGACCTCGAACTTGCTCGATTCTTCACTTTCTCTCTCTAACTCTCCTCTCTCTCTCTCTCTAAAAGATTGTGGACTACTTGATGTGTAAATGAATGAATTTGTATGGATTTTGTTATACCCCGTATTTTTATACGTTGAATTATTCGCAAAGAGAATCGACTCAAGTTAAAGACGGGATCATTTTCGGATACGAAATAGGAACCTTTAAGTTTCAATTATTAATTAGAACATAAATTGTTTATAAATTTTATTTAGTGTAGAAATATTATTGGAGATTAGGGATTAATTAATGGTGATTAGATAATTAAGTAAGAACTAATGATTAATTAAATTAATTAAGCCTAATTACTAAAGTGGGCCCCACCTAATTAAAAAAAAATACAAAATATGGGCATGTTAGTGGGACAAGTGCCCTATTAGTGGGCTGCCCATAAATAGCAAGGTGATGACTAATGGCTATGCTTATGTCTTCTTCACAAAGATTACTAATTGAAACAAAAAGAAAAGAAAGCATGAGGAACCATGGATGTTGGCTCTCGGCCAGCCATGGTTGATGGAAAAAAAATGATTTTACTTGTTTTGATCAAGTTCCAAGTAAATTTCAAGTTCAAGGAGGTGATAGAAACGTTGGAAATTTAGTGTAGAAATTCCTTCGAGAAAATTTAGGTAAGATTTTCTTATTTGTGGTGTAATTGTATTAATAGTATTGTAATGGAATTATTAAAATTGGATTGGACAAAATTGGAATTAGGAAAATGCATGAAATTGTTGTTATATAAAATTGTGGGTTGAAATGGATTCAGAAAGGTTGTTGGGTTGTTAGAATTGTCATGGGCTGAATTGTGCGAATTATGTACGTATATCTCTATTGTTGGTATTTCTATGTTAACAGGAGGATAATTGGAAATTCGGGTTAGGCGAATATACAGGGGAAATGCTGCCCGATTTTCGTTAAGTCCTTAACTAATGAAAAACCCTAAACGAGAAAGTATGAGTTAAAGAATAAGTTCTATAAGCGATGGGCTACGGGTTTACGAACTAGAAAGTATAGTTACTAACGATAGCGTTACTTTTATATTAAATAGGCTAAAGGAGCAACGAAGCGAACGAGATTACGATTAATCGTTAACAGGTATGTAAAGTTAACCCTTCTTTCTTTTTGGCATGATCTTTATGAATCGAACAGACGATGTGTATATGGTTCCAAAGAAATTCCTATTCTTAGAGCCACTAGGATGGCTAATGTTATTGATTCCCAGAACTTACTTTATTATGTTTTGATACGTACATATGGTTCCAGAGTTCTATTTTGATATAATTCACAGTGACATTCGAAAGGTATTTGATATGACTATTGTCTTGATTTGCAAATGATGGTTCGTTTTGATTATTCCATTGAGTCTCAAATATGATTTAAATTGCATATAGTTGCTCACTACTCTGCTCGTGCGCGCCTCAATATGTCTTTCACTGAGTCCAGGGCCAGGACACGTTTTCGTGCACAGTTTCACTGCATTGTTCACCGAGTCCCTCACTAGAGGGCCGGGACACGTTATATATATATATATATATATATATATATATATATATATATATATATATATATGTATGTATGTATGATGTGATGATGTGATGGTGTGATGATGTGATGATGTGATTATGGCGCCAAGGATGGTATGTGGCGACCTTATTCACCGAGTCCCTCACTAGAGGGTCGGGACGCGTTATATATATGATATATGATATTGATATGCATGATTTTCATTTCATAAGGCAAGTGTATTGATGTTTTAAAAGTCATACTTGTTTCTGGTAATCTCTATTTCAGTTATGATCCTCTTTACTGTATTTCATGCTTTATATACTCAGTACATATTCCGTACTGACCCCCTTTCTTCGGGGGGCTGCGTTTCATGCCCGCAGGTACAGATACTCGCTTTGGTGATGCTCCAGCTTAGGATTCCTTTTCAGCTGTCTTGGAGAGCTCCGTTATTCTAGTGCCTAGACTTTTGGTACAGCCCTTTTGATGTATATATATATGTATATGTTTGTCCAGGGGTACGACGGGGCCCTGTCCCGTCATATTTCACTGTTGATACTCTTAGAGGTCTGTAGACATATGTGTGGGTTATGTATAAGTTTTTTTCAGTTGTGTCTAAACGATGTGCTGTGGATATGTTCGTATATAGTGGCAGCCTCGTCGGTTTGCATATGATATTGATATGTAATGGCAGCCTTGTCGGCTTGCATATGATATTGATGCGTAGTGGCAGCCTGGTCGGCTTGCGTATCATTTTATGATTTGACTAGTCGTGACTCCTCAGGAGACAGTTTATCTGGGTATATATATATATGAGGACGTTATGAACCTTCGGAGTTCTTCGTAAGTTTCCATATTGTTCGTAGTTTCAGTTTGACTATGTCTAACAGTTATGTATACGGGTGTCCAGGTCGGGCACTAGTCATGGCCCACGGGGTTGGGTCGTGACAAAAGTGGTATCAGAGCAGTTCATCCTCGGAGTGTCTACAGACCGTGTCTAGTAGAGTCTTGTTTATCGGTGTGTTGTGCACCACATCTATAAACAGGAAGCTACAGGACATTTAGGATGTCATCCTTCCTTCTTATCCTAGATCGTGCGATAGAGCTGTATTATCAAGACAATCCCTTTCTAACAGACTATTATGTTTACAGCTATGCCTCCAAAGAAAGCGACAGCTGCCCAGAAGGGCAAATCGGTAGCAGGGGTACTAGCCAGACTCGGAGAGTTACTAGGGCTCGTGCCCAGTTTATGCCTGAGATTGTGTTCCAGTACGCAAGTTCTGCTACACTGCCACTTCCAGAGGAACCTAGGGCAGCGACCGGTCCGGGTCAGGGGGCGGCTCCACCGCCAGCTCCCGAGGTTCCAACACCTGAGCCTCCAGCTCCTCAGCCAGGGGCGGAGGATAGAGCCATGAGAGATGCAGTTCAGTTGCTGACCAGTTTAGTGGCAGGACAGGCTCGCAGGCATGGACTGGGGGTTGACCAGGCGGATAGACATGATAGTTTGAGGGCCCGCGACTTCTTAAGTTGTAATCCTCCAGAATTTTTTGGGTCAAAGCCCGAGGATGACCCGCAGGAGTTCATTCGGCAGATGCAGCGTACGTTGAGGATAATTAAGGCTTCTGAGTCTGTCGAGTTGGCTTCGTATCAATTGCGGGATGTAGCTATTAATTGGTATGAGTCGTGGGAGTTATCTAGGGGCGAGGATGCTCCTCCAGCAGTATGGGATGAGTTTGTGGAGGCTTTCTTTGACCATTTCCTGCCTATAGAGATGCGGCGAGCTAGAGTTGATAGATTCTTACAATTGAGGCAGAGGGGTAGGAGTGTTCGGGAGTATAGCCTTGAGTTTGACTCGTTGGCTAGATATGCATCTACTATTGTAGCTGATATGGCTGATAGAGTGCATCGCTATGTGATGGGGTTAGATCGTTATTTGATTGATGGTTGTATGGCAGTGGCTCTTTAGCCAGGTATGGATATTGCTCGGGTACAAGCATATGCACATGGGGTAGAGGATCGACACAGAGGACGCCAACTAGATAGAGATTATGATAGGGGCCAGCATAAAAGGGCTAGATCGGCTGGCTATCCTGGCGAGTATCGAGGCGGGCAGCCTCAGCAGCATATCAGGTATCCGTCCCAGCCAGCACAGAGTGCACCTCCACAGTTCACAGGTAGAAGGTTTGACAGCACAGGGTATTCAGGAGCCGATCAGAGCTCCAAGGCTTCGGGTTCGCAGTCAAACAGAGATTTGAGGCAGTCGAGGCCATCTATGCCTCGGTGTTCTCGGTGTGGTAGGCTCCATCCTGGGGAATGTCGTCTCGTTACAGGTGCTTGCATTTCTTGCGGCCGTCAAGGCCATATTATGAGAGAGTGTCCGTATAGGGGCGGTTCAGGTGGTAGGGCTCAGCCTACTGGGTCGGTTGCTGGTTCATCTTCTTCTGTAGCTATGTGCCCTATGGGGCAGGGTGCTCAGGTACCAGCAGGACGTGGTAGAGGTCATGGCGGAGCTTTCAGTTCTAGGAGTCCTTCGAACCGCATATATGCTTTGGCTAGTAGACAGGATCAGGAGACGTCACCAAATGTGGTTACAGGTATACTATCGATTTACTCTCGGGACGTAGATGCATTAATAGACCCAGACTCCACCTTATCATATAAATCTCCCTTTGTTGCTAGTAGAATTAGGATAAAACCCAAACCGATATAACCATTTGAGGTAGCATTTCATCATATCTTTATGTCCTTAGTTTAGTAGTTCCTAATCAACTATTTGGAAAGGGAATTTGTGGAAGGAAAACTCAAACTTGTGGGCTGTCTTGGATCATGTGTTTCACGTGTCGATGATGAAATGCTAGGATAACTTGGAAGGGCTTGTGACACTAAAGAATGATATAGAAAAATGTGACAAATATGAAGGTATTAATAAGACAGCTTGTGAGATATTAAGGATAAGATTGATCAGAAAAGGTGAAAGGCTAGGTACACCTGCTCCATAGAGTTAGATTAAACCATAATAAGAATCGTGAATCCTTAAGAATAAAAAGTGTGCGCTATAGGATTGGTCACAAATAGGATGTAATGTGAATACCATAAGGATTGTTATAGAAATGAGTAAAGCCTAGCGAGGAAGTAACTAAAGGATATGATGTGTTCAGCGTGAAATGGAAAAGAAAATGTAGAACGAATAAGAAAGACTTACAAAGTCCTATAGAGAAAGTTCAGAATAAAGATTAAATGATAACGAAAATGAAAGCGAGCCCAGGAAAAGAAGGAGTTAAGTGAAAAAAAGAAATAAGAAGAAAGCGAGTGAGATAGCAGTGTAGTAACAGGTTATGACGTAGCCGAGAACACGAGTAATATAAATGGAATAACTTGTGAAAGACCAAGCTACAGAAAGATGAGCAACAAGGCAGAATGAGTGTCATAAATGACTGGTATGATGAGAACAAATAGGGATGAACAGAATGTGTTTTGAAAGTGAGAAAGGGATTATGTAGAGGTAGTGTTTTCCAAAGGATACAGGAGTAGCATGAGATTTCTCGTGCATAAAATAAAAGATGGACATAGACTGGAGAAATGAAAGTAATACTAAAGAAAGCACCCAAGATGGACGTAATTAATTGAGTATGAGTATAGGATGAAAGGGAGATATATAGCTACAAACTTAAGGTGTAGTACGACGAAAAGGTGATAAGACAAGACCACTATTAAAAATGAATTTGATATGATGTTGAGTAAGTTAGAAGTTAGCGTTGGGTATACAACAAGGGTGAAAGCGCATAAGGCATAAAGGAGTACTGCGTATATGTGGCTTCACCTCGAAAATAGTGAAATCCTTAAAGGACAAGGATTGTGGATTTGCGAAATAACTGATGTATTGTGAGTTTATTAGAGGAAACAGATGATATCCGTTGGGATAAAGATAGTGTCAGAGGAAAGCTTGGGGCACTTATCATCAGCATATAAGTGCTACCTAATAGGGAATTTGAAACGACTATAAGCACTAGCTAATTACTGATTGGAATGCATGGAAAGTGGCTTCGGATAAATTGCTACATTAATTATATTACTCGAGTACCAACCATCAGATAAGATTTTGTACTAAATATCGAGAGTTCTCGTCGCCTCGTGATTGTGTTGGGGTTTCATACATGGGTAATCTAAGTTATGGGTGATATAAAGGAAGACATGGATATGGTGCAGTAACCAAATGTATTGGAAAAAAATCATACGAATTTAAAAATTGGAGATGGGGACATAGAGTAGAATATAAATAGATAATGATGTGGGTACACCCAAAAGAGGGAAGCAGATGAGAGAAATGCAAGTGTAAGATGAAACCAACTAACACTGCAATACATTTAATGTGAAAACTTAAACTTTAAGTGAGATCCCTTGCTGAAACAAGTTAGTAAGATTTGAAAGCCAGCAATAAACGGATAGAAGCCAAGATGGTATTTGAGACAGTGCTGAGAATTATTGGTAAAAGATCTTGGATAATATGACATCAGAAGGCGGATGCTTATAAAAAGGAAGAATACGACAAGAGAATGCAAATGAGTAACGTAAAAGATATTATAAGGGATAGCAAGACTACACTGGATTAGAAGTTAAGATGTTGGCAACGGAGTTATTGGCTAAGGATATTGTGACACAAACGTAGCAAAGGAGAAGGGATAGGAAGCCTCTCCTATAGTAGGATATGAGAAAACCAAATGGGGAATAAAGGAAAGGAAAGGAGTATGACAAGAAAGGCCACGAACGAGTTTTAGTACGGATACGTGAAGCATAATGAACCAAGAGAAGGAAGGACTACAACTAAGATTGGACATACTTTATACGAGTTGTACAAGAATAGTTATGCGACCTACGAATATTTGTATGCTAGGGATGAGACCAAGGGAGTATTTGATAAGAAGAGTAAGAATTCAGTAACAACAATGCGGTTGCGATATTTTGGATGCATCAAAGAAAGGTGTAAGATGGTTCGAGGAAAAACTACTGAGATAGAATTAGCACTGAGGGCAAAAGCTATAGTTGAGCCTTGATATCAATTGAAAGAGATAAGAGAAGAAAATAGGGTCTACATAAAGACTAGCGTGGCGACGCTAAGGTATTTTCTGAGCTGATTAGAACACCTACACATACTCGGGTAAAGATTGCAATAGGATGCGTGATAGGAGAACTAAGAGCAAATTTGAGTAATGGGGCAATAGAAGAGTTTGAGTCACAAATAGAGAAACGACACGAGATAATATGCCTAAAGTATTTCCAGTTAGGGTAAGGAAAATTACGAAATGACTTAACCGAGACAATCAGAACAAGCGGGTTACTGGTTACTGGATGACAGTAAAGTTATAACATGAAAGGGACCCTAGCACTATTTGATAGCCAACCCTAAAGATCGAGATCAAGAAGTAAAAGAAAGTGATAGTTAAAGACCTTTAAAATAAATTCAGAAAGTGACACATGATGCTGAGGATTTCAGAATACGGACAGTCACAGCGGAGTAAAGCAAGGATATTAGAGTACAAAAATGATACCCTCTGGGAAATTTCGTTTTACGCGTAGAACCTATGAAGGGTCTACAGGTTACCAGAGGCATGCAATACTCCAGGGATATTAAAGTCTAATGAATCGATGTAGGATGTCTGCGCGTCATAAGATCGTGTTTAACGATAAGAAGGTAAAGTGAAGTGAATGATACATCATCTTAAAGGGGTAAGTATGGAAAGAAAAAGAGTCGAGTTATGACTACGTGCACCATGAGTACAAGTCCAAAACAATCAGTGACAATACAAATGAACAGTATGCAGACAAGAAAGACAGTAACATCTCAGCAGAAGAGCTCGCAATACAACTAACACCCAACTGTGAAATAAAGAGAAGAGTAAAGACAATGACGTAGAATTATTACCTCGGGAAGCAACAGAAAGAGGAAATATTATAGGAATGACTATGTAGAGACCTGGAATGCATTATAGTGAATTATAGCGAATCGATCAATGGAAGAGGTATGTGAAGGGCATAACTAAATAAGAGAACACGTGAGAAAGTATTGGGAACTCAAGACAAGTTTAACATTCGAGGACGAATGTTCTAAAGGGGGGAAGGATGTTATACCCCGTATTTTTATACGTCGAATTATTCACAAAGAGAATCGACTCAAGTTAAAGACGGGATCATTATCGGATAGCAAATAGGAACCTTTAATTTTCAATTATTAATTAGAACATAAATTGTTTATAAATTTTATTTAGTGTAGAAATATTATTGGAGATTAGGGATTAATTAATGGTGATTAGATAATTAAGAAAGAACTAATGATTAATTAAATTAATTAAGCCTAATTACTAAAGTGGGCCCCACCCTAATTAAAAAAAAACGAAATACAAAATATGGGCATGTTAGTGGGACACGTGCCCTATTAGTGGGCTGTCCATAAATAGCAAGGTGATGACTAATGGCTATGCTTATGTCTTCTTCACAAAGATTACTAATTGAAACAAAAAGAAAAGAAAGCATGAGGAACAATGGCTGTTGGCTCTCGGCCAGCCATGGTTGATGGGAAAAAAATGATTTTACTTGTTTTGATCAAGTTCCAAGTAAATTTCAAGTTCAAGGAGGTGATAGCAACGTTGGATATTAAGTTGAAGAAGAAGAAATTGTGAAATTGGAGCAATTAAGTGTAGAAATTAATCCGAGAAAATTTAGGTAAGCTTTTCTTATTTGTGGTGTAATTGTATTAATAGTATCGTAATGGAATTATTAAAATTGGATTGGACAAAATTGGAATTAGGAAAATGCATGAAATTGTTGTTATATAAAATTATGGGTTGAAATGGATTCAGAAAGGTTGTTGGGTTGTTAGAATTGTCATGGGCTGAATTGTGCGAATTATGTACGTATATCTCTATTGTTGGTATTTCTGTGTTAACAGGAGGATAATTGGAAATTCGGGTTAGGCGAATATACAGGGGAAATGCTGCCCGATTTTCTTTAAGTCCTTAACTAATGAAAAACCCTAAACGAGAAAGTATAAGTTAAAGAATAAGTTCTATAAGCGATGGGCTACGGGTTTACGAACTAGAAAGTATAGTTACTAACGATAGCGTTAATTTTATATTAAATAGGATAAAGGAGCAACGAAGTGAACGAGATTACGATTAATCATTAACAGGTATGTAAAGTTAACCCTTCTTTCTTTTTGGCATGATCTTTATGAAACGAACAGACGATGTTTATATGGTTCCAAAGAAATTCCTATTCTTAGAGCCACTAGGATGGCTAATGTTCTTGATTCCCAGAACTTAATTTATTATGTTTTGATACGTACATATAGTTCCAGAGTTCTATTTTGATATAATTCACAGTGACATTCGAAAGGTATTTGATATGACTATTGTCTTGATTTGCAAATGATGGTTCGTTTTGATTATTCCATTGAGTCTCAAATATGATTTAAATTTCATATAGTTGCTCACTACTCTGCTCGTGCGCGCCTCAATATGTCTTTCACTGAGTCCAGGGCCAGGACACGTTTTCGTGCACAGTTTCACTACATTGTTCACTGAGTCCCTCACTAGAGGGCCGGGACACGTTATATATATATATATATATATATATATATATATATATATATATATATATATATATATGATGATATGATGGTGTGATGATGTGATTATGGCGACAAGGATGGTATGTGGCGACCTTATTCACCGAGTCCTTCACTAGAGGGCCGGGACACGTTATATATATGATATATGATATTGATATGCATGATTTTCATTTCATAAGGCAAGTGTATTGATGTTTTAAAAGTCATACTTGTTTCTGGTAATCTCTATTTCAGTTATGATCCTCTTTACTGTATTTCATGCTTTATATACTCAGGACATATTTCGTACTGACCTCCTTTCTTCGGGAGGCTGCGTTTCATGCCCGCAGGTACAGATACTCGCTTTGGTGATGCTCCAGCTTAGGATTCCCTTTCAGCTGTCTTGGAGAGCTCCGTTGTTCCGGAGCCTAGACTTTTGGTACAGCCCTTTTGATGTATATATATGTATATGTTTGTCCAGGGGTACGACGGGGCCCTGTCCCGTCATATTTCACTGTTGATACTCTTAGAGGTCTGTAGACATATGTGTGGGTTATGTATAAGTTTTGTTCAGCTGTGTCTAAACGATGTGCTGTGGATATGATCGTATATGGTGGCAGCCTCGTCGGCTTGCGTATGATATTGATATGTAATGGCAGCCTTGTTGGCTTGCATATGATATTGATGCGTAGTGGCAGCCCGGTCGGCTTGCGTATCATTTTATGATTTGACTAGTCGTGACTCCTCAGGAGACAGTTTATCTGGGTATATATATATGAGGACGTTATGAACCTTCGGAGTTCTTCGTAAGTTTCCATATTGTTCGTAGTTTCAGTTTGACTATGTCTAACAGGTATGTATACGGGTGTCCAGGTCGGGCACTAGTCATGGCCCACGGGGTTGGGTCGTGACAGATTTAGCCCTTATATATGGGTCTTGGGTCGGTTCCCACTGACCTTGAGTCGGGTTGGGCCGAGCCCACTGCCCAACTTGTCCTTACCGTCTTAAAACGTCCATAACTTTTTATTCCTATCTCATGTGAAGGCCCACAACCTATGGTTGGAAAGGTATTTCAATTATCTACAACTTTTAGTTTTGGAGTTTTCCAAAATTCCCAAATAATGATGGGTTTATGGCCTCCCGAACTCAGGTCACCCGAAACCGTAACTTAAAAACATCTTTTTGGAGGGCTTACACTTGGATTTGGCTCAAGGGTCCTTCTTGAGTTGTGTTTAACTTCAGAAATATTGTCCATATAACTTGTCATATGTCCTTTATAAAAACCCCATCATATGGGCCCCTCCTCAGCTTACGGTTACGAGAGCTATATATCTTTTAACGTATCATTCCAATCATATTGTACGAATTCCAAATATCATACTCATGCTATCCTCATGCTAATACATTAGAATTCCATCCTTTATACTTGTAATATTTTCTCCTCCTTGAGCTCACATTAAGCCGTTTGCAACCTTAGTAATGCGAAATTTTCTGGGGTGTAACAGGGAAATAGAGAAATTCCAAGGTTGTCCGAGTATAATTTCTGCGTCGATGTAGCGACCATAGCAGCGGTCGTTATCCGTAACAAGGAAAGGAAGCAGCCAAGGCCAATCCAATCTGATCCAGAGAAGAGGGATAAAAGCCTTATTTGCAAATATCATTACACTCACGGCCATCGAACTGAAGATTGTCCACAGTTGAGAGATGAGGTTGCCCGTCTGTTTAATTTGGGACACCTTCGAGAATTTCTAAGTGAACAAGCAAAAACTCACTTCAAGAATGTGGACGCCCATAAGCAAGATAGACCGGAAGAACCTCAGCAAGTGATCCACATGATCATGGGAGGAACTGACGTCCCCCTAAGGCCGGTAGTGAAACGCACCAAAGTTTCCATAACAAGGGAAAAGCGTATTCGGAATTATGACCCCGACGGTCCCATCTCATTCAGTGATGAGGACATGGAAGGCATCGTTCAGCCTCATAACGACGCACTGGTAATATCTGCCCTTGTCAATAAATTTAGAGTTAAATGTGTGCTGATTGATCCAAGTAGCTTAGCTAATATCATCCGATGGAGAGTCATCGAGCAGCTGGGACTACTAAATCAGATCGTGCCAGCAATACTAGTCCTCAACGGATTCAACATGGCCTGCGAAACAACGAAAGGAAAAATCACCTTACCGATCGACACAGCCGGAACTACGCAGCAGACCAAATTTTATGTGAAAGAGGGAGACATGGGATATAACGCATTATTGGGAAGACCATGGATTCACCTCACGAAAGTGGTCCCTTTAACTATACATCAGGCGTTGAAATTCCCGACCTCAGAAGGGATAAAACTGTTCATGGTGAGCAACAGGCTGCAAGGGAAATGTTCGCGATTGAAGAATCTGTTACGACGGCAATAATACTGGAATGGAACAAAGGGGAATGTGGCAAATAGCAATCACTGATTCCGATCCCGGATTTGTCGGAGGATTGGAATAGAAATACACCAGATGAAGAGTTAGAGTTAGGAGTTTCGAGGACCTTTGTGGTACTCGATGATTCAAATGCCACTAAATCCATAGTCGAAGAGCTCGGGCAAGTCATACTGTTCGTTCATCTACCTGACAAGAAGGTATACCTAGGCACGGGGTTAACCCCCGAGCTCAGGAAACAATTTATTGAATTTCTTAAAAATAACTCAGATTGCTTTGCCTGATCCCGTTTAGACATGACAGGTATCCCGCCGGATGTGACAATGCACAAGTTGAGTCTGGATTCGAGTTTCCCTCTCGTCAAACAAAAGTAGGGGCCGAAGCCCTAGGTAAAGCATGCGTTCGTCAAAGATGAGGTAACTAAGCTCCTTAATATAGGATCCATTCGAGAGGTTAAATACCCGGACTGGTTAGCTAATATGGTAGTAGTACCTAAAATGGGAAATAAATTTAGAATGTGCGTAGACTATAAGGATTTAAATAAGGCTTGCCTAAAAGATTCATTTCCTTTGCCTAGCATCGATTGCATGATCGACTCTACTGCGGGTCACGATACACTGAGTTTCCTTGATGCCTACTCCGAGTATAATCAAATATAGATGGGCCCGGAGGATCGAGAAAAAACCTCTTTCATAACTAGATCAGGCACGTATTGAATGCCCTTCAGCCTAAAAAATGCTGATACCACCTATCAGCGGCTGGTCAACCGTGTGTTTGAGCACAAAATAGGGAAATCAATGGAAATTTATATCGATGACATGGTTGTTAAGTCCCTGCGAGCAGAGGACCATTCAAAGTATTTGCAGGAAACTTTTAGTATATTAAGGGAGTACAACATGAAGCTGAATCCAGAAAAATGTGCCTTCGGTCTTGGGTCAGGTAAGTTTCTCAGATTCATGGTATTAAATCGAGGAATCGAAATCAACCCAGATAAGACAAAAGCAATTGAAGACATCACCATGAAAAATGACATCAAAGGGGTACAAAGGTTGACCGGGCGAATAGCTGCCTTAAGCCGATTCATCTCCAGATCCTCGGACAAAAGTCATCGACTTTTCTCATTGCTAAAGAAAAAGACCGACTTTGCTTAGACCCCCGAATGTCAGATGGCTTTAGCAGAGCTCAAGAAGTACTTATCAAGCCCACCTTTGCTCCACATGCCAAAAGCGAATGAGCAGTTGTATCTGTACTTGGCGGTGTCCGAGATAGTGGTAAGTGGTGTCCTCGGTCAAGAAGAAGAAGGTACGCAATTCCCAGTCTATTATGTAAGCAGAACCCTAGGTGAAGCTGAAACCCGGTACCCGCATTTCGAAAAACTTGCTTTGGCTTTATTGAGCGCATCTAGAGAATTAAAACCTTACTTTCAATGTCACCCCATATGCGTCATAACATCATATCCCTTAAGGAATGTTATCCATAAACCGAACTCTCAGGCCGATTAACAAAATGGGTTGTGGAGATTATCGGATATGATATTGAATATAAACCACGAACTGCCATCAAATCCTAAATATTGGCGCACTTCGTAGCCGATTTTGCACCAGCCATAATCCCCGAGGTTGATAAAGAGATGCTTCTTACCTCGGGGACTAGTTCGGGAATCTGGACCCTTTACACATATGGTGCTTCTAATATAAAAGGGTCCGGGTTAAGGATCATTCTCAAACCTCCCTCGAGTGATATAATAAGACAATCTATTAGATCTACTAATCTAACTAACAACGAAGCCGAGTATGAGGCTATGATTGCAGGTTTAGAACTGGCTAAGAGCTTAGGAGCCAAAATCATAGAGGCCAAATGCGATTCTCTCCTGGTGGTCAACCAAGTGAATGGAACATTCGAAGTAAAGGACGACTGAATGCGGAGATACCTAAAAAAACTGCAAGTCGTCCTTCATCGGTCCAAGGAATGGACATTGATGTGGCGTGATTTTACGCCACAATCGACGCTTTTCAGCTATAAGTTTTACTTGTTTTTAAGCAAGTATATGTTATTTTACGTGGTTTTTAGTATGTTTCAGGTAATACGGGGTCCCTAGAGCCAAAGTGTGGAAAACAAGCAAAAAAGCTGCAAAACTGGAAACAATTGGACATTCTGGAACATTTCGTGGAAAATTACTCTGCGCATTCGCGCAGGTAACCCACGCGTTCGCGCCCACGCGCGTTATTAAGTCCACGCGTTCGCGCAGGAAAGACACGCGACCGCGCTTCATGAAGAGCGTGATTCCACGCGTTCGCTCAGAAATATGGCGCGTTCGCGTAGAAGGATTTTCTGCCCAGTTCGACCAGAACTTGGGCTTTGACGATTTCTGCCATTCCAGTTCCTATAAAAAGCCAACTAGGGTTTTCTAAACATATCTTTGGCAGTTTTGACAAGTTTGGAGGCTAGGGTTTCATCACCAACACCTTGGAAGAGAAGATTTGGAGACACTAATGAGAAATTCTTTACCCATTTCTTCTACTCTTGCTATGTATTGAATATTTATGTGTGTAGTATTTCATTTCAATACTTGAATCTCGTTTATGGAAATATTCTTGATTAAAGTTTGGATTGAATCTCTTGTTTTGCTTATGTGTTGAATGATTTTATTCCTAATGAAGTGAGTTATTGTTTCTTTAATTAATCTCATTTTGAATGATTCTTAAGGGAGTAGCTAACCCTAAGACTTGCCCATTTATTTCGGTTTAAACTTGGAAGAGGCAAACTCGGGATTGGGAAAGATTAATTAACAAGAATTTGGGGCGTTAACCCTCATCTAATGGAAATCGACCTAGGGATAGGCGACACCACTTGTAGCCATATTCGGGTGTTCTTAATGCTCCTAATTGCTTTAGGGATATTCAATTAGGTAGTCTAGTTAGTCTTCGGAAGAAGCTAATTTAGAGTCATTATCCGAGGCTAAGTAATATAAACTCACCATTATTTGTAAATCATGAAGTACATTGGATCGTTACTTGAGCATAGTTTCCCTTGTATCCATGCTTGTAGCCATTGATCATTTTACTTGCTTTCTAGTTTAGTTTACATTTTTGCATTAGTTATAATTTTCTCTCAAACAAAACCAAAATATTATCTATCGTTTGGCTTTAGCTATTATTGGTGAAAATTCCTACTTTTCCTAATCGCCTACATATTGTTCTCTGTGGGATTCGACCCCGACTCATAGTTGGGTAAATTATATTTGCATACGACCGTGCCCATTCTAATTAATATGGTGGATTTGGACGTTATCAGACATTAGAACACGTGCCTCGAGATATGCCCTTGCAAATTTGGGATCATTGGTAGAATCGGATGGGTTCAATTCTGGAGCTGTGGTGCAATTGATAAGATCGGTCATCAAGACCGGTCACGCCGAGATAAACTCGACCAGCCTTACTTGAGATTGGAGGAATAAATACATATACTATCTTCAAATAGGAAAGCTTCCGTCCGATGCCAAGGAATCAAGGGCCCTCCAAACCAAAGCAGCTAGATTTTGTTTGGTCGATGGCCAGTTATACCGAAGGTCATTCCACGGCCCCTTGGCGAGATGTCTGGGGTCGGGAGAAACCGACTACGTTATGAGGGAAATTCACGAGGTGACTTGCAGAAACCATTCGAGAGCCGACTCACTGGTACGCAAGCTGATCAAAGCGGGTTACTATTGGAACGAGATGGAGGGGGACACCAAAGCCTTCGCTCGAAAGTGCAACGAATGCCAAAGGCACGCTCCGTCAATGCACCAACCCAGGGAAGAGCTTCATCCGGTCCTTTCTCCATGGCCATTCATGAAATGGGGTATGGACATAGTGGGGCCTTTGCCATGGGCCCAGGTAAGACACAATTTATTTTACTTATGACTGATTATTTCTCTAAATCGGTTGAAGCACAGGTACTCGAGAAAGTCAGGGAGAAAGAAGTTATTGATTTCATTTATGACCATATAATCTGTCGATTTGGGGTACCCGCGGAAATCGCATGCGATAACGGAAAGCAGTTCATAGGCAGCAAGGTCAGCAGGTTTTTCGAGGAATACAAGATCTTATCCACCCCATATCACCCAAGCGCGAACGGCCAGGCTGAATCTACCAATAAGATTATACAGCAGAATCTAAAGAAAAGACTAACCGGCTCTAAGCACCGGTGGAAAGAGGTTCTGCCCGAGGTCTTATGGGCCAACCGCACAACGGTAAGATCAAGCACTGGCGAAACTCCATTCTCCCTGGTATTCGGAGCCTAGGCTCTAATACCCGTCGAAGTTGGTGAACCAAGCTTAAGATTCTAATATGCCACTAAAGACTCGAATCGTAAAGCAATGTCTGCTAGTCTGAATCTCGTGGATGAAAAGAGAGAAGCTGCTTATATCCGGATAGCCGCACAAAAACAAAAGATGCAAAGATATTATAACTGAAGGGCTAACTTTAGACATTTTCAGATTGGAGACTTGGTGCTGAGTTAAGTCACACTCCACACCAAGAACCCCCATGAAGGGCTATACCGAGTCACCAGAATAATCGGGAAAGGTTCCTATCAGCTTGAGAACGAAAACGAGAAACTGTTGAAAAATAACTAGAACGTGGCACACCTAAAGAGGTATTATTCTTAAAGGTATGAATAACCTTTCTTCTTTTTCTCGAAATCTAACCATGCAGGCATACAACCTAATAGGCATCGGGAACAACACAATGAAAATCGGAGAGTCATAGACTTAAGACTGAAAGCACGTGCTGCACTCTTTTTTCCTTCGATCATTTTTGCCCCGAAATGGGTTTTCCGGTAAGGTTTTTAATGAGGCAGTACCGAACAGCGTGCTACGCAAATAGAGTAATCCGATCAAAAATCGGGGACTGTAGATTGCACATATCGGACCAATAGTACACGAGCCCTCACATTTCGGACTCGAATACTAGGGGACTACTATACCCTGAGCTAAGTATGTAAAGCCAAGGCTTGAACGATAGGACCAGATGTAAGGACAGAACGATCGATTAAATCATGTGGCAATGATTGTAATTACATCTTCGGTCCATCAATAAAAATCTTGTCCCGATCAAGATAATATAGTATTGCCAATATTGCATTTCGCCAGACCAGACTCCTAAATATGCGAAATACGTAAATATTAAAAACTATGGTCTAAACAGTTAAATACAACTGTCTAAAAACACAAAAATATTGTGATCCGCTTTATCTTGCCATTTATAAACAAAACAATGATCAAAGTCGACACGGACTAAAAACCCGATCATATCACGCGACTTGGAGACGTCTAAGTTTGCAAATAAGGTCATTCGTAAGCAGCATGCACTAGATCACTAATCATTACCACTTCAAATTCTATTTTTGCTGAAGCAATAATGCAAGCCAAGGCAATGGCATGAATCGAACAAACATCAAACTGAGGGACACTTTATAAAAGGCAACAAAAAGCGATGAACAGGCCGAATCAAAATCTTCTTTTTATATATAGAGGATTTACAAAGGCTCAAACAAACGGCCTTAAAACAAAAAGCAACATAAGGCACCTAAGCCTAATCTTCACTCGAACCTTCGGTCTCTTCCCCGGCTGACTTGAGGTCGTTATCCGAATCCTTAGGATTGAACACAGCCTTTGCCGCCACCTCAAGCCTCTTGGCCTCCTCAATTAGGCCTGTTAAATCCACCCTGATGGCTTGAATTTTTTCAAAGGCCTCTCTTGGGATAAACATCGCACGTACTCGACCCAAAGATCACTAACTTTCTCGGTAGCGGTCACGTCGGCTTTATACTGGTCCAACATATCTTCGTAGCTCGAGATTTCACCAAGGGATTTTTTATGTTCAGCCTGCAAATCGGTGATGTCCCGACGAAGGTTATCCCGCTCCGCCTCGGCCGCAGCAAGTGCTGACCTGAGTTCGTTAACTTGCTCCGCCGCCACCCGAAGCTGCTCTTTAAGAGCATCCCGCTCAGCAACAGCACCAATTCTAGTTTCTTAGACGGTTTTGAGCTCGGGTTTTATTCCATCGAGCTCCATCCGAAGTTGATCAATCTGGCTAACAAAAGCTCGGGCCTGAGAGGGAGTGGCATTAGCATCAACTATTAAAGGCTTATTATAAACTTTGAAAGCCCTTACCTTCTCTGCCAGCTGGTCGTGTTCCCGCTTGGCCTCAGTAGCCTCGTTCCGAGCTACTGCCAAATTCGATTTAAGGGTGGAGAGATCCGGGAGAGTCGATATATATTTCAATTTCTGCCCGTAAAGATCCCCTGAGCTCATCTGCCTCCTCAATTTTCTTCCTAAGCTCCTTCTTGAGACGATCAACTTCTGACCTAAGTCAATGGAAGCTTACATAATGAAGCACGGAGGCCTATAAGAAAAACAAAAACAGTTGTTAAGATGAGGCAAGAAAACAGAGCTAAGTGTAAAAACGAAGGAACTGGACATACTCGATTCAAAACCTGCTGAGCCTCGTTGAAAAGGCACGATTCACTGACTTAAGACATCTTCTTCCGATCGTCTTAGGACACCAGAAGGTACATATAGCTGGCCACCCCGACCGGCCCAGAAAACATGTTCATATCGGCCGACACCTTAAAAGAGATCAACCTCTTTCGATTCGGGTCGGCACTGGGGGCAGGAAAAATTTTCTCTATTCTAAGATCGGAGTTAACCCCGAAACGGTTGGCCACGGGGATGAATAAGTGTTCAAAGCCTGACATGCCAGATACAGGTATTTTGTAATTCCCATAACCGGTTGTCTCTTCTGGCCCTGTTGGCCCCTCGATCATTTTGCCTTTGGCCTTAGCATCGTCAGTGGGAATATCCACTAATCGAGGGGGCGAGACTTGTATGCAAATAATGGTCTCAGCCGAAGCCACAGCTTGTATCGGGAGGACAGAACCAATACCATATAAAGGCAGAATGTAAAGTACCTTTGAACCCGATACAGAAGGAGGCTCCTTCGATCTAGCGGCTACGGCCAAGAATCGCCCCGAGCTTCGAGTGGGCATGGGATCGACAGTGGCATCTTTGGACATCTCGATTTTTGACCTAACGTTCCCCACATCCTTCGGTCTTGGGATATCCCTCGAGCCTACCGGTACCAGAATTGAGCTTTCCACCAAGGGTGGAGTAATCTCTATAGAGCCGGTCAGCTCTGGATTGATGCCCTCGTCGGTAAGCTGGCGCCTGCCCAACACCTGGTCTTCATCATCAAAATGATCAGATAGTTGATCAGCAACATCGGCGTCTAGGGCCCAGGCCGAGATATCTTCCGAAGAGGGCTCTGTCATGACCCGACTAGGGCCCATGACGGGTACCCGGGGCTAACCACCGAGCACCGCTCGTACCATTACCCATTGTACTCGTCAAGCGTTCATTCATTAATCTTATACTCAAATCATAGGAAAACCATTTTTCACTTGGAACATAATTACCTTTATATACATAAGCCCTTCGGCTAACAAAATATATATATGTATATACACGTGGGAAAAGAAATCGTGAGACCATACTACCTACACATGCGTATCTACGAGCCTCTACTAGAGTATTAGACATATGGACGGGATAGGACCCCGTCATGCCCAAAACATATATATACATAAAAGAGTAAATCAATGGCACCTCCGGAACAATAGAATGCTCTCAAGTCTGCTAGTATCTCCTACGAGTCTGGATCACCTCCCTGTCTACCTGTGGGCATGAACACATCGTCCAAAGAAAACAGACGTCAGTACGAACATTGTATAGAGTATGTAAGGCATCAATAATAACAATACATCAATGAAATAAGGAAGCATCAAATGAGGAGCAACCTGTAACTGACTATCAATTATAAAAGAAATAATGCATGCTGGCTTACTTCATAATCATCATCATATCATGTATGCATATATGTATAAGCTGCCCGACCATATAGGTACGGTGTAATAATCACTAGCCCGCGTCCAGGCCTCCCACGTCCGGGGTACCATCTCATGCCGCCCACTAGTGGTATCTGCCCCTGCCACCTAGACATGGTGTATACGCTGCCCGCCTTAGCGGTGTCTTCCCAGCCATATAGGCGCGGTGTAATATCATCATCATGTACTCATCATAATGTATGCATAGAACTCAAACACAGCTATACTTTATCGGGGTGACATAAGGTCGTGAACCCCCGATTCCATTATAGATCATTCATAAGTATTCTGCCTCACCTTGAAGGAATTAGCATATAAGGTGAGTGTATATAATAAACAACATCAATGGATCGTAGTTAACATCATTAGCTTTGTAGAAACATCATATCGTGAACTCTAGAATCTTTGGGCTTAAGCTCATCATCATCATGTTCATAATATCTCTTATCTTTAACTCATATGGCTATTCATGAACATAGGCTCTTAGTTTTCCGGAATGTAGGAAATTCATGGAGAAAGAAGGAAAATCAAGCCATAAGATTCATGCCTTAGAAAGAAAGGACTAGCCTCACATACCTCTTTCGTTTAGCTATTCTATCGTTTGATCATTCTCCTTCGATGCTCGCATTTCTACCTTCAAGAAAGTTCATATTAACATTAGTTAATCGATTATAAGAACGTGTTTACTAAAGCTAGAGAAAATTGGGCAGCTTTTCCTTTGTTTATACAACTTTCCCCATATTCCATATCAACTCCCAAACATCCATAACAACATTCACAATATTATAAGGAACAATCATCATTCATCTACATTATCCACATTTCACAATTTCACTTCAATTCCTCCATAATCATGATCATAGTTCACTACTACGTTCTCTCACATATAATGCTTATCCCATGTTCTAAATGTCATTCATAACATACTTACAATTACAACACATCAATATTCATGATTCACTCCAACTACTACTCAAAATCTCATTATTCCTATCTTTGTGACCCATTTTCTATATCCTCCTACAATCCAAGTGTTTCAACTTCTCAATACCTTAAACTACATGGAAATACCATAAAACTTACCTTAGATGGTGTAGGAATAAGCTTTGAGTGAAAATACTTCTCTTGCACCAAAACCCTAGTTCACTTCCCTTGGAATTCCTTGGCTTGGATGAGCTTTAATGTGTTTCATACACTTGATTTTTTTGGTTTGATGAAGTTGATCACCAATCTCTCTTGGGTTCTTGTGGATGAAGAGTGGAGAGTTCTCTAGAGTGTTCTTGAAGGGTGGAGTGAAAAATGAAATGAATTAAATGAGAGAGGGTCCTTATATCAACTTAAAAAATTTGACCCGACTCGGACATACGGACCAACATATGGTACGTATATTTTATACTGGCCGTATGTTTAGTCCAGTGAAGGTCCCATTCTGGGCAGAACATACGGCCAGTATGTTGCCCAACTTTCTGGAATTCACTCTCGTCGGCTCGTTTGATCTCCAATCCTTATGGAACCTTCTTAACACTCGTTTAACACTTCATTAACAATCTAAGGGACGTTATAACTGTTCTCCAAAACATCATTAAGCCATCATTCATTAGATACTCGTAAATCCTGCTCGACACACAACATATATCTTGCTTTCCTTAACAACTTTCGTCTCCTACCTCAAATGTCTTTGAAATCTCATTTAGAATCATCAATTGTTATTTCTAACTTATTAAAACATCGTATACGTCGTGCCCTTCGTTAGTCTATTCACTGTGCATTAACGGAATAATTTTCCAGGGTGTAACAGGCTCTCTGTTTGTGAGCCTCGATTTTTTTCTGGTTCCGGAAGGAGATTGAGAAGACTCGGAGAATCGTGTTTTCCTCCTCTCGGTCTTATCTCCTTGATCAGGAGCTTCGATGTCTTGTTCATCGGCTGAAGCCTCTACAACCTCTTGCCCCCGGATTTTGGTGGCCTTTGAAAGACCTGTAAAGGAAAGAAGAACATGTTAAACTTGTCAAGCGCAGTATACCACATAAATAGGACGGAGCAGCGTTCTGGTGGAAGGACTTACCGTGATTCCCGGCATTCCACCGGGACCGAGACAAATGCCGCCAATTGCGGTTGGCATAGGTAAGTTGGGAACAGATCTTCCAATTCCATTCATCAATGTATGGAACCGTACTGATGGTTCAAACAAGTGCTATGAAAATACGAGTAAAATCAAAGAGTCAGTATAGGTTCAGACATATGACCATACCGTACCAAAGTAAAGCTACTTACGGGTTGGGTTCCATTTCTCGGGAAATGGCAACTTCTCAGCAGGAATCAGATCCTCTGTTCTGACTCGGACAAATCTGCCCTACCAGCCTTGGTTTGTATCTTCATCAAGACCGGAAAAGGGAGCCTTTTTGGCTCGTTTGGTGGGTTTAATCATACCCCCTCGAAAAACTCAAGGACTATACAGTCGGAGAAGAGGGCTTATCATAAAGGGAATATTCACGTTCGTAGTAAAGTAACGAAGGAGTACAACGATTCTCCAAAATGACGGATGAATCTGGCCGAGGCAAATATCATAACGTTTGCAAAAATCCACTATCACAGGATCAAGCGTACTAAACGTAAAAGGGTAAGTATAAACGCTTAAATACCCTTCCACATGGGTCGTTACAGATTCAGCCTGATCAGGAAGAACGACCTCCATACCCTTCCACCCGCAGTCTTTCTTGACCTGTTCAAGCTTATTCGGGGGTATCGTCCACAAATAATCCGATATATCGGCACCTCGATCCCCTTGTTGAGAAGGCTTCTCAACCTTGAAATCCCTGATGCTCGCGTAATCTTATGGGATAAAATCTGTCAATATCGACTCCGGTTTTGGTGCCGAGGAGGTCTCGCCGGTTTTTGCTTTTAAAGATTTGCTCATTGTTACAGAAATGGCAAGGTATGAAGACTTGTATAAAGGTTTGAAGATGAGATAAAGAACAGATCATAAGGCATGAAGATATAAAGATAGGAAGGTTTGCGTATCCAAGTACACGAAGGTAAAAATTTTCTTGGTACAAATCAGAAAAGTGAAAAAGTGAAAGGGGAAGGCTTTCTTTTATAGAGTGGGGCTGAGTCGGTTCGCATTCCGTAACCGTCTTCGCACCCAACCGGGTCTCGACACATGCCAATGGTAGAGCGATGTGACAGATTTGAACTGGATCCTATCTATCCACGGGAAGCGTACAAGAAAAGGAACCAAATCACCCTTTTAGGTCGTCAAAGCATACGAACCCGGTCATTTTCGATTCCTTTTTCCGAACAAGTTCCCCCCCCCCCCCCCCCCTTTTTCTACATCAAAACCCTGTAGCGGAGGCCCTGATGAGGCTCAGGTCGGGCCTTGGCACCAATAGTATGATCAGGTAAGGCTGTCGGTCGAGCACAAAGGATGCGGTTCCGAATTGAGTACAGTCGAATACAAGGAGTAAAGTATGCAAACGTAGCGGACGATAATGAGGCGTTTCAATTTTGGGTATACGACAGCTCGAAATAACAATTGAGCAAATATTGCAAAGGCACATATCAAAGAGCAAGTTCAAACAACGCAAACAGAATACACGGTGAAGTCCGATAAAAAATAGATCCGCAAAATTCTATTAAAATTGTTCCACTTCGTACAACCCCGACTTTCTCAGATACATTGGTCTGTCAGAAAAGAGAAAAAGGCCCTACTCTACGGCCATGAACTGGAAAAAAAAGGGCAAAAGAAAGAAAAATAGTAACAACCCTAACTGGCATAGTAAGCCAAAGGTTGAGAACTCCGGCTTATCTTGCGGGATGTTGCGACGGCACATGACACCAACTAGATATCCCTAAAACCTTCACCGGGAGCATATGAACCAGGGTAATCGGTTTCGGCAAATCCTCTTCATCAAATACTATTGTCAGCAGGGAATCACCAAAAGGTATCTCCCGACGGTTCTCCATGATATGACGAGTTCAAACCTGAGAGCCAACCCCCGAATGTCTAACCGTGATACTTGTAGTCTCTCTGCGCCTAGGTATCCTCGGTGGCGCCGACATTTTCCTTCCCCAAGCTACATCCTCAGCTACGGCTTTTCCCTTCGAAGATCTTCTCGTCGGAAGTCTTGAAAATCAAATACACTGGGTTGAAATACGATGCAAAGAAATGAAAATCGAATGATCGGATTAAGAAGTTACCGTGGTTTTTGCCATTCCATCCTTCGGGTGCCATTCTCCTCTAAGAACGACCTGAGTTACGGGAAGATCCTAGAAAGGCAACCACCCATTCAAAGATAGTTATAACGAGCTCAGGTTCAATCGGATTTGGTGATGGGTTCCACATCTTTAGAAAATCGGTAGATGATGGATGATGAAGTTGAGTTGTACGTATCATCACAAACCGATGTAGCCACGCCCAGTCATAATCGTCCTCGGGGTCAATCTGGCTTCGGTTTCCCCGAGGAAATAGGTGAATAATTCCCCTTCGGATCACCCGAGGTATGTATATGTGAAGTAAATGATCAAGGGTGAAGGGAATCCCGGCTATGTTAGCCAACATTTGTACATAAGTCTCCAAATCTGTGGAGCGATCTGGCCGATACACACTCGATACCGGCGACAAAAGTCCTCGATCACTCGAGGAACAGGGAGAGTAAACCCGATGGCGAAAGGATAGGCGTACGACAACAAGTAACCAATAACATGGTGATTTATTTTTACCCCATTCCCAACAGGGCGAACGTCGACATCTGCGCCTAAATTGCAGTCTTCCCTGACTACGGTAATGGTGGCATCATCGATATAGGATTCAAAATTCTCCACTGAATCAAGATGGTGAGAGACTTTGCAGTCACCTATATTTTTAAATCCCGATAAAAGGATATCAGCAGCAAGAAACTCTAATTCCTCTTCATGACCAATAGCCCCTGTTGGCAGCAGAGGTGGAGATTGAGGAGGAGACGAAGACTGATCTTCACCCTGGGTTAGTAATGGAAGAGAAGCCATAACTGTGGTAAGGACGTGAGTTTGATATGCAATCACAACAAGATTTGGAGAAACAAGGTTTAGGGTTGGAGAGTAAAAAATGCATGGCAAAGGAAAAGAACATGGGCTTATATAGAGGAGAGTCCAATGGGTTTTGTAGGAGATTGAGGACTCCAACAAATGGCGTCATCCCAATAAAGATTTGGCGGCTAAATAATGATGAACTAGCATCGGGCAGAATGAAGTGTTAACTAGAAGGTCTTGTCCTGGGTAGATGGGTGCAGCTATTCAGCTTTATTTGGGTCAATTTCCCGCAGTCAAAATTTCACCTCGGAAAATGGGGGGACTACCTGTATACGGGTAAAACCGAGGATACGGGTATACTCGGCTTCCCGACGTGAATGTTATGTTCATCATGCTCGGCCGGGATAAGACCGGTATATCTCAATCGTACATCAAGCCCGATCTGGAATGAGACATTAAGGTAGGATGAGGAGGCGGTTAACCACCATGAGGAGAAGACTGGAATACCCGCCTTTAGCCGGACATTTCCGCACCAATCCCGACAACAGCTGTCAATAGATTCCTTTCCTTACTTAGAATTGTACTAGGGTTAGGACTCCTCTACTATATAAAGAGGATGCCCCCATTCATTTTAGGGGGTTCTTTATTTTTTCACTCAAGAGATAAAGGAAAAATCATGTACTAAGCAAGGTAATACAATTACCTCAGTTCATTCATCCTTTCTAAAATTCTCCTTGTTACTCATTGTTCAGATATCCGATCGTAGGGATTCGACCTCGGTTCCTAGTACTCGAGGCCAGTCAGTATACAATTTGGTCAAATCTATATATTTCATTTTACTTATTCGCTTATCGTGTAGTCTAATCTCGTATTGAATTAAACCATATATCATTCATTAGCAACGCATACAAATTCAATTGTTTTCCATTTTAAGGCTAAACAAATACATAGGCAAGATAAGCTTTCCTATTCCTATCGAAAAAAGGAGTTCTAAAACGTGTCTTCCCCAAATTCTGTTCATATATGAAAAAGGAGTTCAAAAACATGTGTTTCCTAAACTTATTTAGGTAGCGCGCAATCAAATGTGGGAACCGCCGTAAGTAAATTGTACCGTTGGTTTCTTAATGGAGGCAGTAGCATTGTAGTAATATGTGTTACACCATTTGACTACATTTTCACCGATACTTGTTGTAAGTTGTTTCTTCTAGTTAAAGTATTTAATTCATAACCAATCTTCATTTTACTTTATTTTTTGTTTGTGATATTATTGTCGTTGAAATATGTAACTCTCGGTTCGTGTCTTTTTATAAATTTTTTGGTGGAGCAATGTAGGTGCGCGGATACCCGATTTTGACACCATCATTAAATTTGTGCTCATTTTTGCACGTGTATCCACTTCAGACATATTGCATCTCAAGTTAGCCTTAACAAAGTTTAAAGTTTCATGTGGCTGAAGTTCAGCCACATATGTCTGAAGTTTAGTCATTTTTGCCTCACTGCTTGAACTTTAGTCAGAAACTGAAATTTGGTCACTTTTACCTTACTTCGGCACATATGGGTGAGGTTTAGCCATTTTACCTAAACTTCAATCATTTTTGTCTTACTTCAGGCACATACACCGAAAATTTAGCGCGGCATTTTAATTTTGCCAGAACTTCAGTCACATATGGCTGAAGTTCAATCATTTTTGCCTGATTTCAGCCATATGTAGCTGAAGTTCGGTCATGTTTGCCCAATTTCAATCATTTATGTCCGAAATTCATGCACATATAGCTGAAGTTCAAACAAATTAAAATGATTAATCTTCAGTCAGATATAATTGAAGTTCAGTAAAAACTAATTGACGTCCAGCCATTTTCACCGAAACTTTAGGGAGAAATGCATGAACTTCAGTTATACGTAACCTCAGACCTTTTTGTCAAGCATAACTTCAGACACTGCGCATCCGAAGTGGGTATAGTGCAAAAAATTCAAAAAGAAGAATACTGATTAAATAGCGGTGTCACAACAGGCTGCCCCGTGAATCGTGATATTATTACGACCAATGCATAAATAGGAACTGAATATTGGAGATAGTACGGTTCAAATTATAATATGGCTTTTAATCTGACAAAATACCACGAGTATCAGAGGTAGCACATAAAATACCCCACAAAATGAGAGTAAATACAACAAAACTTATTGTACTTTCAAGGAGATCGCAGAATTTGAAATCACAAGAAAGTAAAGGAAAAAGGGTCAAAAATGCCCCTCTACTTGGAGAAAAGGCTAAAAATATCCTCTATTACAAATTTGGGTCAAAAATACCCCTACCGTCATTAAAGTTTTCAAATATACCCTAGTCTTAATGAAAATCCCTAATATAATCCGATTTCATTTTTAAACCCACTTCATTTAAACCCGACGCAACTAAATAAAAAACGCATATAAGTTACTCGCTCCTGCGCCTAGTGGCTCCAGATGTAGGACTCTGGAATAAGTTGGTCGCATATGGGTTTTTTATGTGGAGCCACTAGGCACAGGAGCGAGTAACCCCATATGCAATTTTTTATTTAGTGGGGTCGGCTTTAAATGAAGCGGGTTTAAAAATGAAATCGGGTCATGTTGGAGATTTCTGTTAAGACGGTGGTATATTTGAAAACTTTAATGACAAGAGGGGTAGTTTTGACCCAAATTTATAATGGAGGATATTTTTAGCCTTTGTCCAAAGTAGAGGAGCATTTTTGACCCTTTTCCCGAAAGTAAATAGATTCTATTTAGAACAACAATTGGATAATGAATTAGTTAAAAAAAAAAAAAAAAAGGCCACATTTTCCTGCTAGAGTGAAAAGGGAGGGTGTTGGTGCCCTTTAATTTTAACAACGGTTGCAAACTAAAATTATATATAAATAGAGGAAAAAGACATAGATTGCATTCTGAACTATACCCAAATAGATTAAATAAAATTCACTTTTTAAATGTGTAGGGAATAATAAATCGCTCGATTAGTTGGAGAGTGAAGTCGACGTTTCCGATATAATTTAGGGTGCAATCTACGTCTTTTCCCATAAATATATACATGGCATACATCTATTAAATTAGTATGAATGCCCACTATTAGTCCACTACGAAGATGTTTTTTTACCAAAAGAAACGCACTATTGAAGATATTACAAGTTAATTTATATACTGTAAACTCCAAATCTAACAAAATACCATGAGTACTCTAAGAACCCATATAATAAATAAATAAATAAATAAATAAATAAAACAAATATAATTATTACCGTTATCATATTTAGAGAGATTAGAAATCAAGATCTTGTAATTGGATGTGATAACCTTTTTTTTTTTTTGTATCTTTTCATTAACTCGTCTAAATTTGAAGACATTATCAAGATATTGTTTTAAAATCTGAACATTAAACAACTAAGTGGTCATTTTCTCATCATTTCTGTGTATAATTTATCTCTATTTAAAACCAGCATTAATAAATAAAAAATCCATATAAGGTACTCCTTCCATTTAATTATATTTTTTGTTACTTTCGTTTTTAATCTTATACAAGAAATTGTCATATTATTATATTTAGTAAGTTTTAAATTCTAATATTTCCATTTTGACCTTAATGATACTTTCTTACACTAACGACATGACATGTTTAACACTAAACAATTCAAAAGGTATTTTTGGTATACCATACAGGCATACATACATTTTTAAGATAATGACATTCAAAATTCTTCCTAATTACACTATTAAACTTCATGCTCAGTCAAATTAAGATTTATTTATTGAATCAATTGGGTAATAATTAGTTACTATATCAATAAAATTAATATAAGAAAATCTTAGTTATATGGAGTGATGAAACATACAATATGTTTGGGATATTACAAAAACACTCTAAAAATACAACCAGTCGTGTGGAGAAACAAATGCAAATAGCAAATGAAGTTATGAAGTTACAAGCAACTTTTGCATGTATTTTCAAGAACATTAGAAAAGATTTCATTAGAATTATTACACACACTATGAAATAAGAAAGCTACACATTAACCACGCCCAGGTCAGCTTCTTTTAAGTCGCAATTTCTAAGTGTAGTTATTTAGCGGGTCTCTTTTATTGACCTTTAACTGATTATACGATCCAGAATTTACCGAATTTACATCATGGATATAGAATGTTGGATTTGAAAAGGACATTAATACATGAACACTACAAAATCCAAAATAACATTAATTTACTTGTTTCAAATCAATGTATTTACAAACCTTTTTTGCTTTAAATGCTGGAAATGGTAAGGACTTGGCCAAGAAAGCAGTTAGTAAGGAAAATAAACTGACAACTTTTGGAACTGAAAAAACGATTCTAAACAAAAAAAAAATAATAATAACATGGAAGTCATGCGACATATATACACGTATTTTGAGGGCAAAGGAACATATTAAGACCAACAAATCAAAGTACAATAAACTTGAATTGTTGTTTTATGTATAAAAGGGCTGCACTTGATCATCTTGTTCACAAGTTTCCTAGTACCCGAAACTAATATAAACTTTTTAGGAGAATCAATTGTTTTATCTTTCGTTCTAAATTTTTCTTTCTAATGTCACTGCTTCGATATATATATATATATATATATATATATATATATATATATATATATATATATATATATATATATATACCCTAATCTGTAGAATTAGGGTCAAACGGTATAGTTTATTTGCTAAGATTTCATTGAACCGTTTCTTTAAATTGAATAAGTTCATGTTATAACTTGATTGTCTTGATTCCACCACAATGAACTGGAAAGATCGTGCAAACAATACTACTAGGCCAACGAGATTTATATAATTGGCCATCATATTCAACGCGCGATAACTAATTAGCACTCCAATTCCTGAAGATATTATATTCAAGCAGCGCCGATTATCATCAAAAATTCTCTTTCCGCTTTCATATCATCATCAAATTCCACTGTCCTTTTAATGCTTTCTATTGCAATCGTCGCAGCTTCTCTTTCTCTTTCTCTTTGGCGCTGCTTCATTAACTTTCCCTTCTCTAATTCCCGAAATTGTTTCTCCCAGTCCTCTTTTTTCTTCT
Source organism: Lycium barbarum (assembly GCF_019175385.1). Lineage (NCBI taxonomy): Eukaryota > Viridiplantae > Streptophyta > Magnoliopsida > Solanales > Solanaceae > Lycium > Lycium barbarum. The sequence goes on from NC_083341.1 coordinate 123,761,421, forward strand.
TCATCTGTTGTTGATCGAAATCTTTACCAAGAACTTCTTTTTCTGCTTTGATAATTACATTTACAAAACGTTTCTTCAACATCGCAGCTCGAAGCAGTTTTTTATCTTTTTCTAACACCGCAATATCAAAATCTTAACTATCCGAAACTTGAGAGAAGTTCCTCTTCCTACCGCAACAAGCCGTCTTCTTCGAGGTTGGGGCAAAGGCAACCTTTGATTGAGAACAAAGCATCATATTTGTTAGAAGTAATTAAACCCTAAAGAGATTAGTAGAAGAATGTAAGTTGAGTGAATTTAGAAATTTACACTAAGTAATATATAGGCAAGATTAAGCCTTCCTATTCCTATACGAAAAAGGAGTTAAAAGACAAATATGGGAACCGCCGTAAGTTAATTTTACCGTTGGGTTTCTTAATGGAGGTAGTAGCATTGTAGTAATATGTGTTATGCCATGTGACCACATTTTAGCGGACACTTGTTGTTAAGTAATTTCACAACTGGTCTTCATTTTACTTTACATTGTTGTTTGTGATATTATTTTTGTCCAAATATGTTACTCTCGGTTCGTGCCTTTTAAAAAATTTAAAAAAAAAAAAAAAAAAAAAAAAAAAAAACATTGGTGGTGCATGCAGGTAGGGGAAGTGCGTGGATACCCATTTTTGATGCCATCATTAAATTTGTGTCCTTTTTTAAAAGTTTTTTGCACATGTATCCACTTCATACATACAGTATATGAAGTTAATCTTAACAAAGTTTGATGTTTTGCGTGGCTAAAGTTCAGGCACATATATATGTCTGAACTCTGAAGTTTAGTCATTTTTCCTTACTGCATGAACTATAGTTAGATACTGAAATTCAATCATTTTTGCCTTACTTTGGACACATATAGCTGATGTTTAACCATTTTACCTGAACTTCAATCATTTTTGTCTTATAGTTCAGGCACATATGGCTAAAGTTTAGCCATTTTTGCCAAAACTTCAGTCACATTTGGCTGAAGTTACAATCATTTTTGCCTTTTTTCAATCTTATGTAGTTGAAGTTCAATCATGTTTGTCTGACTTCCGTCATTTCTGTCCGAAGTTCATGCACATGTGGCTGAAGTTCAAGCAAAATGATTAATCTTCAGTCATATATAATAGAAGTTCAGTAAAAAAATGACTGATATCCAACCATTTTTACTGGAACGTTAGGTAGAAACGCATGAACTTCACTCATATGTAACTTCAAACATCAAGCGTAATTTCAGATACCTCCTATCTGAAGTGGGTATACGTGCAAAAATTAGAAAGATGAATACTGATTAAATAGCAGTATCAAAACAGGTTGCCCCGTGAAATTATTACGACCAATGCATAAATAGAAAATCGAATATTGGAGATAGTACGAATCAAATTATAATATGGCTTTTAATCGGACAAAATATCGCGAGTATTAGAGGTACCACATAAAACCCCCCACAAAATGAGAGTAAATACAACAAAACTTATTGTACTTTAGGGAGATAGTAGAATTCGGAATCATATGAAAGTAAATAAGTTCTATTTCGAACAACAAATCTATATATAATATAAAGTTAGGAAATAGAAAGATGATGTAGCACCTCTCTTTGGTCAAGAATTCCATTTATATTTTTTTTTCCTTTTTTTGACATTTTCTCTATTACTTTCTCATTTATGTGCTATGTTAAAAAAACCTCAAAAGTCATAACTCTCTTAATTATGTAAAATATAAGATGTTACGATCGATACTAAAATATCATTTCCTTAACTCTTTGATTTCAAAGTCACGTCTCTGAATTAATCAAAAGTCATAACTTTCTTTTTTTTTCATTGTTTTTTTTTTTTTTTTTTTGGCCTTTCTCTTCCTTCTTTCTCTAAATAGAAATGTCTAAATATAAAATTTTCATGAAATTTCAATTACAATCCTTCATTATATGCTTAAATAACACCAAAATCTACACACATAATGTCTTGAATCTCTATTTTTACTATAGCCTTTAACAGATTATACGGGCTTCCAAATATTATTGTAAAATTTTTGCTTCTTGTCCATCCATATGATGGAAGTTTATTAATTAATTCATCAATTGTCCAACAATTATTTTAAGAGTCAATTTTCTGAATTTAATGTATAGTAAATATGATATTGTTGTTATAGATAAGGGCAATGAGAGACATTATAAATTTAATAACGAATTATAGTAAATGAAGAAAATGAAGAGTTATAGCATGTCATCTTGCTCATCCTAAAACTTCAGAGAGTGGACTGGTTTTGCAGCATTCTGTAATTGAGATGTTATGAAATCCAACAAATTCTAGAGTGTTATAGCATTTTGTAATTGAGATGTGATGAAATCCAACATATCCCAAAGTGTTGTAGGATTTCAGAGAAATCGTCAATTTTCGCCTCTTTCTAACCACTAAACTTCTCACTCTCTTGATGTTATTTAACCTATAATATTTGTAACAAATTATTTCCGTCAAATAATTTTACACATATTCTATAATTTCAATCATTTTTAATGTTTTTATGAGTACGTGAAGGGCGGGTAAGTACACTAGTGAATAATGATTTAGTTAAAAAGAAGGCCACATTTTCCTGCTAGAGTCAAAAGGGGGGTGTTGGTGCCCTTCAATTTTAACAACGGTTGCAAGCTAAAGATGTCCTTTTTTTTTTTCTTTTTTTTCTGTTTCTCCCCATGTTACCGAAAAGAGATAAACAATGACAATTTAAATTGATCATCTTCAAGATTTCCAAGTAAAAGGTTGAGGTGAAAATACCTTAGACGCACTCAGTATTTATATTAAACTGATTAATGCAATTTTTATCAGTTAAAATCATGACTTTGAGATATGTACCTCATTTTAGTTTGAAAAGTTACATTGTTTAACTTGTTGTAAACTAACTCTGGATGCGGGTAAATATTCTTGTTGCTAATGTCTTTTAAGAAATATGTAGCACTGGTTGCAGGCAACAAATATGTACTCTTTCGTTTCACATTACTTGCCACATTTTTCTTTTGCACGCCCCTTAAGGAATCTTAAATAAGAAGTGTTTTTTTACTAATGTATCCTTAATTAACTTTTTTCAATAAGTATACACTATTTATGTGCAACTCTTTTCAATAAATATACACTATATTTATGTATCTTGTCCGTATTGTTTACTTTCAAAACGATTATTGTTAAGGTCAAAATAGGGAAATTTTAATTAATTCTATCTTGATTTTGTAAATTGACAAGTAGTATTTTGGGAAGAATATTTTAGTAATGTTGACAAAATTAAGGTCTCAAGGGAGTATCCAACATGATTAAATCTTGACGGGCATATACATTCGTTCAATCCAGCCAAAATTTGGTCCAATTAAAATAAGAAAAAAATTCTTGAGCCTAGTAATCATATAAACCTATATTGCTCTGCCAAAACATATATACTAGTATGTAACAGTTCAAGTTACAGAAAACAATCTAAAACAAACATCTTGTAGAGGATCAAGCCCTAAATAATTCTTTTACACAACAAAAACAGTTCTTACTAATACTTTAATTAAGTTGAAATCCACTTTTTTTATGTATTCTTCGGGCTACATCAATCAACAATTAAGAAAGAAAAAATCCTTTCAAACTATAGTCAAAATCTAGTCCATTTTGTGCTTACTATAGCAATTCTCGAACAGTCTCTTTGGCACGGTAAGTTTAACTTGGCGTTTTCAATCTCTTCGAGCAATTCCTTTTTCCATATCTCTTTTTTCTTCTTCATTTGTTGTGAATATAACTTCAACTTTGCTTCTTCCATCTCTTCATCCAATTGTTTTCTCCACATCTCTTTTTTCTTCTTCATTTGCTCTTCATCAAATTCTTCCTCACCATGCAGCAACAAAATTTCTTTTTCTCTCTGGCCATGTGAGTGCAAAGACTTCTTCACTTTTTCGATTTCTTCGAGCAATTGCTTTTCCCACATTTCCTTTTGCTTCTTGCAACAACTCATCTTGCTTGAACAAAGTATTACTATAAACAAAAACCGAAAGTTTTAGTTGATAACGAAGTATGTAATGTAAACCTGGCGAGAACAAGTAGAGGAACAATGTAATATATATAGGCAAGATTAAGCTTCCCTATTCCTATCGGAAAAGGAGTTCTAAAACGTGTATTTTCTAAATCCCATTCCTATATGGAAAAGTTAGTTCCAAAAACGTGTGTTTCCTAAAATTATTAAGGTACTGTGCAATTCAAATATGGGAATCCCTGTAAGATTATTGTACCGTCGGTTCCTTGATGGAGGTAGTAGCATTGAAGTAATATGTGTTATACCATTTGACCAAATTTTAATTGATACTTGTTGTTAAGTTCGTTCTTGTACTGCAAGTAATATCACTACTGATCTTCATTTTACTTTGCGTTGTTGTATGTATATTATTGTCGCTCAAATACGTTGCTCGGGGAAATCGTATCTCTTTCTTTTTCATTTTTTATTCTTGTTTGCGGGGAGCAATGTGGGGTAAGTGCATGGATATCCGATTTTGATGTCATCAGTAAATTTGTGACTGCTTTTTTAAAAAAATTGCACGTGTATCCACTTCAGACACAGTCATTTTTACTCACTTCAATCATTTTTGCTTGAACTTAAGTCACATGTAGCTGAAATTCAGTCCTTTTTGCTTTACTTCAGGAACATTTGACTGAAGTTTAGTCATTTTTGCCTGAACGTAACTTCAGTCATATACGGCTGAGTTCGATGCCTGATAAGTTCAGTCATTTTTTCCTGACTTTAATCATTTATGTCCGAAATTCATGCAATATCGTTGAAGTTCAAGCAAAAATGACTGAATTCAGGCAAAAAAATCAATCATATATAGCTTAAATTCAAGAAAAAATAACTATAGTCCAACCATTTTGACGAAACTTCAAGTAAAAATGTATGAACTTCACTCATATATAACTTGTCTGAAGTAAGGATTTGTCAAGCCTAACTGCAGACACCGCGAATCCAAAGTGAGTATATGTGAAAACTTTTTTAAAAGGTGGATACATATTAAATGCAGGTGTCAAAAAGGATACCCTATGAATTTTTTACGAGTAATGCATATATAGGAAACCCGATATTGAAGATAGTACGAGGCAAATTATATAATTTCAAATCTGCCTAATTACCGCGAGTATTATAGGTGCCCGCATAAAATAAGAGTAAATACAACAACACTTGTTGTACTTTAGGGAGATACTAGTAGAATCTCGAAATCTCAAGAAATTAAATGGGTTCTATTTCGATAACAATTGTATGCTGATTTAGTTAAAAAGGAGGGCCATATTTTCCTAGAGTGAAAAGGGGGGTGTTGGTGCCCTTCAACTTTAACAACGATTGCAACCTAAAGCAGCCATTTGTTTTTTCTTCTGTTTACTCTTCTATTGTAAGGCTGCGTACGACAACTTATAGATCGCGCAGCGAGAGCACAACTTATAGATCGCGCAGCGAGAGCATAGTGCACCTAACTGCCCTTAGCTTTTTCTCCCCATGTTACAGAAAAGAGATGAACAGTGATAATTTAAATTGATCATCACTTCATCACTTCCAGACAAAAGTTTGGTGTGGAAATAGCTTACACGCACTCGATAACTATATTAAACCGTTTAATCCAAAAAATGTAACGCGTACATAAACTTTCGTCAGTTAGAATCATGCTCAGTGACATGTATCTCATTTTAATTTGAGACTTTCAAGGTTAAATTGTCAAATGCAGGCAAATATTTACTGTTAAATGTGATTGATACTTATTAAGAAATATGTAGCACCGGTCGCAGGCAACAAATATGTATCCCACATGATTAAATCTTGACGGGCACATACATTCGTCCAATTCAGCAAAGATTTGGTCCAATTCTAGGATTAATAAACTCACTTCTAAATCACTTAAAATCTAGTACCTTCAGAAGACATTGTTACCTAAAACAAAGTCCTCTGATTGTATGATATCAGAAGACTTTGGCTGCCTTTTCATTTATCAGGAAGGTTTCTGATGAACAACATTACTCGTCTCTATAAAACTTATATACATGATGCCACTAACAACTGCTCAAACTTGCTATTATATGTACATCAGATGGAACAGTTTAACACGCCCGCCTCTTCCCCACCCACCCCCCCAACCCCCCAAACCCCAAATTTGTATGAAGCCCAAATGCACAATCTTATCGGCATAAAGGCCTTCTGTATGTATACTCGAAGAGAGGCTATGTGCTGGAAGAATTTGGTTAACTTCCAAGTCAAAGCAAAACAGCATCTTTCGAGTTCGCCAAACAATAGATGAAGTTAGTGCACAGCCTGCTCCAGGAGTTTTGGATAGAGGATATTGCACACCTTATGCAAGTCCTTTTTCTGCTTAAACAGTTTCAACCACGGGTACAGCGAGTTCCTTGGGAAAACTGCAGATAATGATGATCTGCTTCACTTTTGTTTCCTGCTTTAGCTGCCACATGAATCTCTTCGCCTCTTGCTTGTCCTGCTACCCTTGGGTCTCGAAGTCTCAGCAGGTTCGGGGTCGAGCAGCTTTTGCCTTGAAGGACTGGCTGTGTTTGTGGGGACAGGATTATGAGGAGGTTCTCTTTCTTCCTTGCAATCTGTCTCTGAGACATCTTGACACGAAAGTTTCTCGTACAAAACAGCAGAGTCCAAGGCATACACACGGAGAGCGAGGGCTGAGAGCGTCGAGATTCTTGCTGCAGCTGAAGGTGATGACCAATACCACCAGTGATTTCTCAAGTACTCGGCTTTGATGGTGTCCTCTAAAATAATTGAGGCTTGAACCACCTGAAGGAGATAAATGAGCACGTAAGTATCAGAATTTTAGGACCAAAAGAAGAAAACTGAGAAATTCGCTGAGAGGTTTAGCTAACAACTAAATTATTATGTGCTTCAACACAAGAAATATATTCTATTTATATCTAGGAATGCACACACTTTTCTTCTTCTTAATAACCAACGAAATCTTCTGTTTCCAGCTTCGAAAATCAGTGAAAAATAAGCTTCTCCTCTCTATCCTTCTCCCTGAAGTACCAGAGAATCTGAATTTCATTTTGGAATACAAGTCCATTCTTAGCTTAAGAAGATATAAACAGAAATTGATAATGAAAGAATCTTTATTCCAAGTCCAACTAGTAGGAGGACTTTAAGTCTACTATATGCGCATGCGTTATTCTTATTCTTCTTGGTGCTTTCTCCATGATATATCGTCACTGAAAAGTCTTTTACTGTCTAGTCATTATTGCGGTTTCTACACATCAAGTGGTGAGATAAAATAGGTCTTTCATGATATTCGCTCCACCAATCTTCAGTGAGACTGGATGGCATGCCGACAACACATCCCACTTTTGCCTATGAATTAACCCAAAGCCCTGGGGGCCTATCTAGGAACTCACATATTAACAAATAAAGGCAGTTGGGAAGGAGTTGAATGTTCCTCTGATGAAACATTCTAAAATAAATGGACTGTATATGCACACAGCTGCAAAATCATCCTCATGAACTAGCTCAGCTGAACATAATTCAAAACACACACAACTCAAGAAAACATTTGAGCACAAGAGCATCCTTCATTTGACAAGAACGGGAAAGGGGGCGTTTGGTTTAGAGACAATTTTTTTCTTTTTCTTTTTTTTTTCTTTTTTTGGAAAAGTTAAAAAGTAAAGGAATAGAATGCAGGGTATATAATGCAGGGTATGTAATGCAGGGAATAGAATGCAGGGTATGTAATGCAGGGAATAGTAATGCAGGGATTATTTCTTGTTGGATGTTCGGTTTAATGTATTAAAAAATATTATATACTGTATAGTTAAAAATATGTGTATACTTTTCAATCAAAATAAAAATTTGTTTACCATTAGGAGGGTGGGTTGTATCATTAGTTGTTTCAATCCATGTGTAACTTATGCAGGTATTGTTTATGAAGAAGGAAAGAGAAGTAAGAACCGAACGTTATACTAATGCAAGATATTATGTGGAGATCAAATCTCCCAAGCAAACAAACCAAACGACCCCTAAGGTCTCTCATAATGCAAGCACCACTAAACTCGAAACGGCCTGCTTAGTCTATAAAGATTCAATCGAACGAACAAAACATTTACCTCATAAATTGTAGCTGCAGATTTTACGAAGGCACGCCATGCACATCTTCTCTCTGATTGTGACCTTGACACTCTCAAAGCTTCTTCAGGTAAAGCCGCATCTATGTCAAGCAAGTTGATTTTAAGACGCCGCAAAATTTCAGAAGCGTAACCTATGAAAGGACGCAGTGAGGATTCCGGAATAATAAAGTACATGTCATCCCCAAATTCAAGGACTTTATCCTTGGTAGAAGAGAACTGATCTCTTCCCCTCTTAGTTGCAGATTTTAGTCTCTCAAACATTGGTCCAACCACAGCTAAGTTATTTCCAGTAGAAATTTTGGCTCCATTCCGAGGTTCCTGCTCTGAAGACAATAAATCTGTAGAATTTCCTGCACATACCTCATTTTCCCTTTGGGAGACCAATCCAAGGGCAGAATCACTTAGATATGGAGATGTGCATGGAACAAATGATGGTGTACCGTTAGACCCAATGAGTCCTATGTCCTTCACCAGCTCCTTGAGAGATGTCGGAGTGATGAACTGTGCTTTGATCTCCTCAAACTTATATGGACATTCTTGTTCGGTTTGATTTTCAGCAGAAGCTGGTTCATTACCATGCTTGTCCCTCCTAGATGCTTCACCATTACCAAGCTTCTTGCTCTTGGAAGCTTGAGACACGTCAATATTGCTCAACGAATTCTCCTGCAGTGTTTCATTTTTTGCCGTTCTTTTCCGCTTAGGAGGTTGTTCGCTTGTTTCCCCATTCCGCTGAATGGGTGAATCAATCCTGCACTTGTCATTTGCATGCTTCAGACGTTCCGCAGCATTGGAAAATGTTTGGTGGCAAGACAGACAATGAGGTCTAGACGGCCATAATGGTTCTAGACACTCGCACCTGTATAATCCACCATCAAAAGAAACTCTCACTTTGACACCCATATCCTTGCAGATATCCATTTCCTCTTCTGCTAAGCAACCGTTAATCTTCTTTTTAATTGCAGTAACGGCTCTGGTGACGAGAGAATCAGAACTGAAACAGGAACCAGAATCCTCAGAGGGGATAGAAGTGCTCGGTCTTACCTTGTTATGGACTTGACTGTCCGAATAGCTGGATTTTTTGGTTCTATTATCCTGCCACTGCAAAATGGCCTCCTTCAATTCTTTCTCTCTCGTGTCATCCTCTCTTAGCCATCGACGAAGTAGTTCAACCTCAACATCAGATTTATAAGATGTCCACTGATCAAGATTAGGCATGCCCATATTCTCCCAAGGAGCAGATGAATCTAAAACACCATTTTCTCGTGAACTTTCTACACCATAAGACCACAAACGTCGAGATGACTCCGGCTGTGTACTTGTACTGCCATTAGCAACTATTTGTAGTGAAGTAGACCTGCCACAACTCCAGTAGAGTCTGCCCTCAGAATCCTGTCCCATATATTCCTTCCTAACAGAAACCTCCTGAAGTTCTACTTCTTTGGCAGCAATTGAGTCCTCCAAAGCACGAATCTCATTCTTCAGATCAGATATCTCAAGAAGGTATGCTTGCGCCAAATTTGGGTCAGCTTGTATGGAACACTGACGGCTGTATTTTGTGGTAGGTGTGTGCTCAGCCATATGGTTGCTCATGGAGCCTGACAAAGTATTGCCAGGCACCAAACGAGCAGCAAACAGCAACACACCATTTGAACTACTTTGTGCGGACTCCAAACAATTGCCAGGAACTTGAATATTTTCTTGTTGGAGGGTAGATATGGACACGTCATTTTGCAAACTAGCTTCTTCAGTACCACCTTTTGCAGGGGATGAAGTATTCAGAGACCCTGTATCATCCTTCAACAACTGCTGATGCTGTGAATGGTTGATTGAATCAGGAGAGTTTCTAATATGATTGCTGCCATCATCCAGCTGTCTACAACCACCAGAGATGGACGAGTTATGGCTGCCACTGTCAGGCTCCTGTACCTTCAGTTTACAGTCATTGGACCGTAGAGACGCTAATGCATCTGATCCTCCGTCTCCACTGCTCCGACCATTACTCTTCAGTTTTGCAAGGCTTCCAGTCAAAATTTCCTCTCTGCATTTTAGAAGCTTCAGCTCAGCACTGAGGCTACGCAGTTTCTGCTGCAATTCAGCAGACAGAGAGGCGCTTCGGTCAATATGATCACGAAGAAAGGCTGAATTCAACACCTCGTCACACAGGAATTTAAGAAGGAAAATTCTCTGCACCATGGAGAAAGAAATAGTACATGTCAAATTAGGTTAGGAAAAGCTGCACATAATTCATGTTCTACTTCGATGTTATGCCCAATACGCAATCATAGAATTTAACAAAAAAATTCTGCATGCGGCACAGTTCTCCTTATCACAATCAAATGAAAATTGAACATTAACATGTATATACCGCACAAAGCTCAGTTTTTTTCCAGAAGCCAGCAACAAATTTTAATGTCTGATATCATTAGGTTGAAGACTCTACTCTCAGCATGCTACACATTCAAGTCAAGCAGTGCAAGCATGTAAAGTGTGCAAGCTACAGAGTAGAGTGGAGTTATGTAGACAAACCATACCTTTTCTATGACATGAATTTCAGATGTCTACAAATCATTACACACTTGTTTGATAATTCCATGCATATTTCTCATGTTATAGAAGTTTAATGTGAGATATTTCAAATGTCTTAGACATTTGGAGACACACTCCAATAATTACTTCAAAACATTTTTCCACCATTACCAATATAATTAACAAGTCAATTAAACTTGGAAGACATTGCAAAAAACAGAAAGGGAGACAAGTGAGACAAATACTTCTTTCAAGAATCAAGCAAAGATATTATTTCGTACATCTTCCAACAGCAAACAGGCTAACATTGTGACATCAACATAGGAATACAGAAGAAAGTTAAAGAACATACATCCTCCCGTGGAAGTTCCCAATATTCTTTCAACTCCATTGTGCTTGTTAATCGAGAAAGTGCATCCATAATCTTGAGAGTTAGTTTTTTTCTGTGCAACCTCCTTTTAATGCATTGACGAATAATATGAGAACCAGAAGAAGCATTCAGGGACTGTGATTTCTTAGCTTCACAATCGGGGCAATACCAATTCCCCCGAGGAACTTTAACCAGCGGAGGATTTAAGCAATACGTATGGTACTCCGAATCACATTTATCACAAAGAAGACAATTGACGTCATCTTTATCCATGCCACATACTTTACAGATTCCTTCCTCCCAAGGGGCTTTAGGAAGTAGGCTCTCATTCACATGAGCTAGGAGTTCATCTCTCGTTTTTGCAGCTTCACTGCTTAAACTGCTGTCATTTGAACACTCGATTTTCTGGACTAGGGGAAGAACCTGGGAGACATGACCAAGCCAAAGCTTAGTTAAACAACAACAATGACAATGGTTTAACCAAAGAAGTTGAATCACAAACTCAATGGAGCAAAGGTTCAACTCTCAACCAAAATATTAGATTACTGAAAAAACTAAACTGAGTGAGTCGGATAAATTTCAAAAACAAATTTCCTCCAAAAGCAATATCATAGTCTAAAGGGTTTTGAATCCAAGCATAAAAAAGTGAATCGACCAACTCTAGTACCATACTGCTCATCTTTTTGCACCTCTTATCAATCTCATGAAACATTGACTAATTATTCATGCCAGGATATATAAATGATTAGACAAGGAATAATTTAACTTTTCACATGCACCAACCAGAAAGTACTACCGGGTCCACGGCTTCAAGAAGCCAATACCGCACTTGACATACTGAAATAATAAACATTTTGTATTCTTCGTTTCCACTCTGAGAGGAGGTTGACTTATTACGTACTCATGAGGGTCCCTATTTGTATGGAGGATTGGATCTCTTCTGTTGAGAACCATATTATGGTGTAGGTTCTCTTCTGGTATAGGGCTTGTATATGGGGTTTCCCCAATTGTTAATAAAATTATTTATCTTACAAAAAAAAAAAAAAAAAAAAAAGGAGTTCAGCCTATTGCGGAGTGGCTCAACTTCCTTTCTTCGAACTGAACTACCACGACATTTGCTAACTGCATCAGACTCTTAGGATGAAAGAAGACTAGCTTTTAGATTGGATTCCTTTCCTCAACTGAAGTATCAAATTACTTTCACCCATATCATTTCGGCTCTTGCCTAAATAGGAAGAAACATCATGCTTATCTAAAAGGGAACTAGTACTACTACTACACTGTAAATTAAAAAAAAAAAAAAAAAAAAAAAACAACCATATAAAATAGTTCAAGGCAAAGCGATTCTTTCCTGCTTAAAAAAATAGGGATAAAGGCTAGAAGACAAACCTCTTTTTCATAATCTTCCTCGAATTTCTGCAACAAAGATCCAGCTAAATCAAGCAAATTGGACTTGTTGCAGTACGCAGTCCTTATATTATGCCAAACCTAAAAGAAGAAAAGAATAAGCAATATTGATCGTTTCTTGCCATTAAATCAAAGATACTGAAGTAAAAAGAGAAGGATCAAATGAAAAATTGCCACAAAAACTTGAACTAATCATGCATCTTTCTAAGTAAAATGATCCAGTAAATCCCAGATATCTAAGAATATAGCTGTGGCAACAACTACACACAGTTTTATACATACTGCAAATGCAATCTTATTTAAGAAACCAGAGTTGCACCTCTCTTTAATGTATCAGCGAAACCATCTATACATGTTAAAAGAATTACCTCCCGCACATCATCGATGAAAGATTCATGTGATCCCCCGTAGGATCCAGCAGCCAACTTCAGATCAATGGTCCTGAAGTCTAAAGGCCGAGATACCATTGCCGGATGCCCAAGAAGCCCCTCATCGTCATCATTAGGGTTCAGAACAGATCTTCCCAAGAGATTGCAGAAGACTTTATCTTTATCTTCTTTAACAGCTCGCCGCAGTATAATCCGACATTGTTTCATAATGATATCAGACACAGAGGTAGAACTCTTTACCTTTACTTCCTTCTCAGGTTTGGAAGAAGTAGTTTCACTGTTAACATCAGCCAGGACAGAAATTACTGCTCTCTGCATCAAGTTATTTTGATTAAAGGTTAGTCGTTTTACAAAGCTGACACATTTAATACATATTCAAGATATTCATCATGCTGCACCTTGGTTGGCCCTGATGCATTTCCCTTGTAAACTTCCTTACTAATCGAGTACACCAATTTTTCCCTTGCCCATTCAGGTGGATCTTTTTCCAAAGCCTCATTGATACATTTCCTAATACGAGCCCCCACATTTGTAGGCAGCTTCCGTACTGGCTCCAGTGCCTTTGCCCACTCTGGGACTTTTCCATCATCAGCGTCGGCTCCTTTGGCATCAGATTCTTTCTCATCAATGGAAACAAAAATGCTTCCCCTCTTCAGTGATCCAAATATTTGCTTTGTAGCCTCTGCAAGAAGCTGAAATCACACACTTGAGAATGTTTTAATTTTCACAAACCTCAGATAACAGGAGAAGCAGGCACATTGAGAAGACAACAATGTGTATACATTTACCAACAGCCAGATGGCTAAAAAATGGACACAAGAAATTCACTCTTCAAGTAGGGTATGAAACACACAAAGCAGGTATGACAAGAACAAACACATTAGTTTAACATTGACAAGAAGCTTAAACTATTTAACATTGACAAGAAGCTTAAACTATATTACATTGACAAGAAGTCGACTGTATATCCAGCTCTAAAGACAAGGTAAAAGTGGAAAGCTTTTAGGAAATAACTTTAAGAGGTCTCTTTAAGTGTGTTCCCATATGGAATAAAGAACACAGAATATGAAAAATAGAAAGAACAAGGTGGCTCGTCCAAAATAAATATCTCAAGCAAAGCATACATAATAATACTAATTGCACTTCTTAACGATTAATAAATCAATAGTATTGGCACACTTACGGATCACAAGTTTAAAACAAATATGTTGTAGAGGAATTTATTGGCACACTTGATTTTCTGTACACTTCTGGAGCAAATATGATACTCAATTGATATTGATGATTGAATACTCTTTGTGGAGAATCATTTTTTTTTTTTTTAATTTCTGTAAGACTCAAAATATTTTTGTATACACCTTGTATGTGGGTGATTTTCCCCAACACTTCAATAAGCTATCATCAAAATACTCTCAGTATAGAGAATGAGAATGCTACAGCCTACATGCAACAGGTGTAAATCTTAAAATTGCAGCTTAAAGGGGACACATTCTCCTCTTCTACGGATTGTACATCACGTCAAAAATTGCACCAAAATAACAAGTATTACTCCACAGAATGAGCTTACAATTGTCATTAACTTGTTAAACGTATAATAGCAATGCACATAAAATGTAGGCATTTCTGCATATTCGCATGTTCTTAATGCACCATAATCAACTATTACTTCCATCCTTTATTTAAACTAGGTCAGCATCTAGCGAGCCAAGTTAAGCTAGATGTAGCCTCACAAAATGGAAATTCATGTGCATTTTTAAAATTAATGACATCTTGAGATTCTGATCATCTTATTATGTGAAATCAGTTAAAAGATTTTGGCAAAACATGACATAGTATCACCACAAGTATTGTGATGGAAGAGAGATTACTTTGATGACAACATGAAAACAAGGCAAAAGGGCAACAAAAAGTACATATTTAGATTCCTCAAATCAAGAAACAGCCATGTGCCATCACACGGAAAGAAATATGAACTGATCTTACCATTGCATCAGCCTCTAATGCAGCAACTCCCGTAAGAGAGCCACAAAGCGTCCCACCATCACCTTGTAAGCAATGAAATACCTTCCCACTCTCCCGGCAAGCAATTTCTGGAGACTCAAGATTAACTTCCATGGTCCACACTGCTAACATGTACCTCCGAGCAATTTCAGGCCATGTAACTTCATTAATGGGAAGCATATCAAGTCTCGTTTTTTTGAGAGTCGCTAAATTGTCAGCATCTTTTTTCCTGCCTCTTCTAGATTTGAACCCTCCTGCACCATAATTCGGATCGACATAGACAGCAACTTTTGAGACCAGCTCGGTGACGAGAGCTTTGAGCAGTAGACCATGAATCTTTGCCAAAAGCAAACGAGTAAATCCAATAGATTGATGAAAACCCAATCTACCAGATAGAGAGTCCATTTCACCTCTTGCTAAGGCGATCTCCCTGACATCCTGAATCTCGAGTGTGGGCATTTCGATTGAACTTGTTTTATCTGTCCATGGACCAACTATTTCCTCTTCAAGTTCTTCAAATGAAAGTGGAGCTTCCAGCCCCAAGACTTCTGAAAACCTCAACAAGAATTCCCAAACCTAAACACATTTGATAAAATAAAAATGAAAAAGATTCAAAAAAGAAAGAGTAAGCATATGGGAACATCCAATTCCTTTCTAAACAACAAACTCGAAAGTTACAAGATACCTGGAGAGTGTCACCTATCAAAAATGCAGGAATCTTTGTGCTAAGCGGCTTTCCAGCAATACAGGGACGCCTGATGTCAGCGTCCCCCATATGATTTTTGCGTGTTCCAGAAATTCTCAAAGATTCGACAGCTTCCCTCTCATCCTGCATGTGATTCTTTCTTTTAGCCTGCAGGAACCCATTTCTGACTGTTTGCAGAGTTGTGTTGTGCTTTCTCTTACTAACACTTTTATAATTAGTGCATGCAGATACACCAGGAAGCTGTTCTATAATTTCTTGCACGAAGTCTGCATCTAGTCCAAATCTGTCTTGCTCTAACCACTTCACTAACATTTCACAAGCAATTTTAAAATCGAAATTGCTCTGCACTAATCTTGGAAAGTTAAAAGTGCCACCACAGTAAGAGAACTTGGACAATGAACCTACTTCACTCAGCTCTTTTTCATCCATTTTATCTACCTCATGACTACAGCAGAATTGGATTACACCTTTTTGCTTATAAGCAGCAATGCATGCATGCAGAAGATGCTGGGAAGCCATTTCCCACACAGAAGATGTAGATCTTCCTTCCACAACAAACTCCCCCACACTGTCCCCTTGCCCAATAACACCAGGACATACCTTTCCAAACTTTCCAGGTAATGAATTCAACCACTGCATATTTTCAGTGTCACAATTCAGATCTGGTGGGTCGCACTCTTCTAGCATCACCTGGATGGAAGAACTCTCCTCATCATCCAGCATAGAAGTTACAGAATTACCATTTTCCACATTATCTTCGCCAATACGAGAATCGCATCTAGATGTTAAAAGGACCGTCGAACCAATTGGGATAGACTGCAGGCTGCATGGGTACCTCTTGACCTTGAAAACTGGGCCAGGATCCCCTCCATCAGCAACCTCACAAGTAAAAAAAGATCCTGTAATTCTGTCATGCCAGCTAGACAAGTAACCCACAGGCCATATCTCACTAGTGCTGTGATATGATGGTCGAGGGTCAACATTTCCAGCTTGCATAAGAAAGAAGTCCTGAAACTGAACTGGATAGCCATCCTGAAAGAACAGGCAAACGTAAGTCAGTAAAAATGTCAAGCAATTAAGACACTACCTGATTCTTCGGACTATGAGGAGATTAGAAATGCAAAAACTAGCACGGCAGTATTAAACTAAATATTGGTAATAGGATGAACATACACTTGGATATATACTCTTGGCTATAGAACCACCATTATGGAAGAAGTTGCCCCCAGGAGAATTCCGACTTTGTTCAGACTTGCGGGCTTTAGCAGAACCTGAAGCTAATTTACTTCTAAAGACATTTGGCAATCCCTCACGAACTAAAGTAAATTTACCGCCATCAACCTCCACAGATTGGTACAACCCCATATGTTGAGCAACATCATCAGGCGACTCAAAGGAAGTTCCTTTTGGTCCAACATATACTGGATAAGTCTTGCATCTTTTGTCACAATACTTAATATCCACATGCCAGCCATCATCTAGATGGCCTTTCATCCCAGCAATATATTCTCTAAGTTCTTGAAGATAAATTTCACGCGTTCTTGGTAGAACAAATTTCTTTGCAGTGAAATCACATACACGATTCCTTGAATCATACATCAATACTGGATCTGTTATGCTTAGATTTATCCGGTCAGAATGAGGTCTATCGAGAGCTGTGTCCTCCAATTGTGACTTACGAATATCCCCTGTAAGTGAGGAAGCCTTCTGAAAATTGAATCCATTCTCCCTATATACCAAAAAAGAGCTTGTTGGGGCATTGAAGGAACGGCCAGTAGAAGAGAAACTTTTCATAGCTTGGAATCTGTGAACACCAGCAATATACATAATATCAGTTTATATGTCCCAGTTACTCCTAAAGCAACCCGTAGAGGGAAAAAGTGAACCCAAAGCATTAAATAAACCTGATCTACCGCATTTCAATATTATGGAAGACAAATCGCACTAATATCCAAATACACTATTAATCCACCTAGATTTCTGAAACAAAGTTAGGATACACTATTAATCGCACTAATAAGTAGATAGATCTATAAGATCTAAGTTCTAAGATCTAAGATCTACATTCTGCTGCAAGATGCCCAAATGGATTATTGTTCCTTCTCTATTAGTCAGAGTAAGTTCATTGCTATTTTGTCCTTGTACCGAGGGTCTACCGGAAACAGCCTCTCTACCTCCCAAGGTAGGGGTAAGGTCTGCGTACACTCTACCCCCCCCCCCCCAGACCCCACTTTGTGGGATTCCACTGGGTATGTTGTTGTTTTGAGAAGGGGAAAAGAAAGAATTCCATCTCAAAAGAATGAAAGAGAACAGGAAATGGCCAGCAATCTCAAACTGAATTTGAAAAGCGGCAGCCGGCAGGGTGCTGCATTTCTTTTGCGACCCTTTTGTATACTTTTACTTAGTAAATCGGCTGGACACCACGACGGTATCTCATTAATGTATTACTGTTAACCTAAAAGATAAAAAGAATTAGAAAGAGAAACATCTTGAGGCCCCTTCATAAAATCAAGATATTACTGTTAAATAAATGGACCTTGGGCCTATAAGGATACAAAATTGCCTCCCACCCACCGATGCGGCACTTAGAAACGGACCTTGGGCCTATAAGGATACAGATTTGCCTCCACCCACCAATGCGGGACTTAACACTTCCCTCACGCCCAGGACTTGACATCTGGTGTGTGGACAATATATGATGGAGGCCCAATCGGGTGAAACAAGACTTGGATGGGCCTGTCTCTGATACCATGTTAAAAATTTGGACTTTGGCCCTAACTCAACCCCAAAAGCTAGCTCAAGAGGTGAAGATTGCCCAAGACCATATAAGGATACAAATTTCCCTCCCACCCATCAATGTGGGACTTTTAACAAGTACTATGTTCAAATCGAGCTAATTTGCAGTTACCTTAAATGTTAGGTAAGAGGCATTGGTTAGACTTAAATAGAAATGAATTAAAAATGGAGATGACGATACTTTTGACTATAGTATAAAAGTAGATACCTTATTTTACCAAGAGATTTGAGTAATTATTAACGGGTGTCAGCAAAAAAGTTGCATCTACTTATTTCGGAAGGAAGACACGTCGCCCTTACGACTGCTAGCAATGACTGAAAAGTTGCCCTTACGATTGCTAGCAGTGACTGAATTAAAGGCCTAAGGTATACCAGTAACTGTATTAAACTTAATAGCAATGACTTTTGAGGAGTTATTCATTCAAAACATCCAATCATAGGTGGACAAAAGTTTGGACAGCACAAAACAAGAACGGATATTAGAATATAGGGAATACATACATTGAAGTAACTCATTGACTTTAACTTCTCACCCCAATATTGAACCTATTCAACTCAGCAATTGTCTTTATTTGATTGAGAATAAAAAATCTAATGATGCACGATATTGTCTCTTTTCCGTTAATGTCTGGAAAATCATACGGATAGTACTTTTAACTTTGGATTGTTGAACATTTGATTTATTTGCGACTAGTTATTTTTATCTTCACCGTGAAAGCCAAAAGAGGGAAGAAACTGTTGCAAGTAATTAAGCTTAGCTTGGATTCAGGCAAGGCATATTTTATCGGAAGATTCTGGATATGGTAGCACAATATTTTCCATTCCTGTATTTACTAGAGAACCTTATTTGTATAGGCTTAATTACATTTCTTCTTTGGAGGACCAAAGAAGAAAGTTTTGGATCGACGCTCTTTTTCCTCATCCATGAGTTTGTCCACAAAGCAAGTTATTTACTGGAAGTATTGTAGGGGGGAATGAGATCTGGAAAAGGGAAAAGGAGAGAAATGAGAATAGCTGGTTAGTTTATTTCCCACATGAAACTACTACTCCATTCGCCTCAGGTGTAAAACCAATTGCCCAATGTTTGCAGAGTAGTTCAACTTCATACCTTTTCTTTATATATGGTTTCTCCCAAAGAGGTTGTATTCCTTTAGGTTATTAGTATCGGAATGCTGAAGAACATCTTTCGCTAGAAGTGTTACTATAATATTACATGCTGGTACATAGCTTGATAGAAAAATTACCAACTTGACCCTTAGCCCTAGTATCATATTTGGTTATTTATTAAAAATTCCCTTATGGAGGGGAAGGATGGATTGTTAGTGTGGAAGATTTAGAAGATATAAACAAAGGACATGTAAGGTTAGGTTCCATTTGTATACTTGGGGGGATCTGCCATATCTTAACCAAAACCTTCGCATGGGCTCAACGAGCACTTGTATGGTCTATAAATTATATGGAAAAAATTTGTGAGGAGTAATTTCCTGAGGATAGAAATGGAGTTTATAGTCTACCTCTGGGGGTACTTAATCGATTTTGCCACAAAGGGTTAAATCATCTAAAATTTGAATCACTAGTAGACCATCAGCATAGACAACAAGAAGCCTTTTTGGATGGGCTTAAAAAAAGTAGCTTATAAGCTGCTTTTTTTAAGCTAAGCCAAACGGGCCAACTTATTTTTTTGGGCTTATTTTAAGCACAAAATGGCTTATAAGCTGGCCAGCCAAACACTCAAAAAAGCTGAAAACAGCTTATAAGCTGTCTTCAGCAACTTATAAGCTAAGCCAAACGGGCTGATGATATATCCTACAGACTATGTTGGTCAGACTCTTCAAATTTACCGTCGGCTGGGTGTCAGATCCTCCAAAATAGTGCATTTTAGGAGGATTTGAAACGGATGCAGCAGCAACTTTGAAGACTCTGAGCAACATCGCTTACGGGCTTGTCGGCTTTGATCGTTGCAGAGAGTGTGCAAAGGATATGTAACTGCTCTTAAAACTGATAATCCAGGAAATGCAAATTTTGAATGCGCATATTTGTTATCGCTGGCTGATGAGAATCGACCAAAAAGGAATAGGAATAACGCGAGAAGATGCAATAGGAAATTTTCATGAAAATGGAAGATGGAGAGTTCCATTGAGTGAAAAAGGTATCTTGAACACCCAAGAGATTGTGAAGTCCTACTAAAGATATTATCTCAGATCATCATTATATGATCAAAGATAAAGCTCAAAGACACAGTTAAATCACTTTTCTCCATTGAAAGCACGACGCAGCAACAAGAATGGGACAAACATCCATAAGAAGAACTACAAAATAATTGGAAAGTCCTACTAAAGACATTTTATACCCATATCATCATTATAAGATCAAAGATAAAGCTCAAAGACAGAGTTAAGGTCACTTTTCTCTGTTGAAGACATGGCATTTCTCAAAGCAGCAACAAGAATGGGATAAATATCCATTAGAAGAACTATCAAAATTTCCCTCACTGAAGTACCAAAGAAGATATGCTCAAGGATCTGCCTTGGCCAAGTTCTGTAGTTCCAATTTCAGGGAAAGCATTTTGAGTTTCTCTTCTTGGGACTGCATTCTGCCTTCCATGAATTGCTCCAGTAGAGATCAGAAATTGTTGAAGAAACAACAAGATCTTTCTTTCGTCCCTTCCCGGCGATCGAAAAATAAAAAATGGTTAATATATTCAAGATAATTATGATCATCAATCAGTTGATTCGTTCTCATTCATTGAATTAATCCGTGGTAAAAATATCAGAAACGAAGGAACATTGTTTTTGCAAACGTGAATCAAATTTATTTATTTTTAAACATTTTTTCCTAAAAATTGAACACCCCAATTGCTAAACTACGAAGCCATGCTTGAAACATAGTATAGATCTAATACGCTTTTTCCCTTTGACAATGTGTTAGTTGCTGCATTCCTAATCTATACTTGGAAAACAGTATAGATCTCATGCTCTTTCTTCCCTTTGACAATATATTGCTAAACAGTATTGCTACTAAGCCATGCTTGAAACATAGTATAGATCTAATACGCATTTTTTTTTTTGAAACTGGTACTATTAGTATAGATCTAATACGCTTTTCCCTTTGACAAGGTGTTAGTTGCTGCATTCCTAATCTATACTTGGAAAACAGTATAGATCTCACGCTCTTTCTTCCCTTTGGCAATATATGAAATCTTCAACATTGACCTTCCTGCTCTACACTCTACTGCTTACACGCAACTATTCTCCAAGTTATTTAGGTTGCTAACGATGAACTAATGATGAAAGTTTTGTTTTTAAACTGTGGTGTCCGGGCTAGCTTGCGCGCACCACGACTAATTCCACGGGGTACCTGCTACGTTCCACCAGCACAAGCACCGGGTAACTTTGTCCATAAAGTCTTGGACAAATGAGACGAAATGACCTACTATTATGTGTTGACATTTTAATCAGAGACCTCATGGTTCTCAACTCACTTCATTGACCACTAGGCCACACCCGGTGCGATGAACTAATGACGAAAGTACACACCTCAAAGCATCTATGATTCTTCCCCATCCATGCCACCTAACACACAGAAGCTGAGACTGTTCTCACACAATTTCATCAGTTCTTTCTACATCTGACAGCAAAAAAGTTCCTACACAGTCATTGGCACACTACCCATCTCACCCCAAAATATATTCTAAAATGTCCCACAATTGTCCAGGACGATGCAAATACAGATCTACATTCACCTTTTCTGCATTTGTTTCAATACATGCTATAAAATCTTTTTTTTTTTTTTTTTGAAACAGGTAACATTTACAAGCTATAAAATCTTGCCACTACGGATAAGATGTGAAGTGTTAACTTTCTGGTACAACAAGGGCTCGTTCACCATACTTCAATTAAATTACTTCTTCCCATGTCACCTCTTCCTCTTTTTTGTACTTCCATAACCATTTAGAAGCAAATTCTGGCGGTCAAGTTTTAAATCTTCATTCACTTGGCCCAAAAGAAGGTTCCAAATTCCCCATTCCCATTCATCACCCTTCTTGATTCAGATAACTATCTACCATCCTTCCAAGTGGTATGATTTATTTCTTTGTTACCATCCAACAATGTGTTTAAAAGCTAATGCAAAGAGAGACAAGGTTCATTGGGCTTGAAGCGAAAAAAACAAGAAACGATGCACACAATTTTTTGAAGTGAAACGCACATGTCACGGAAAATTAAAACTTGCCAAACATATATGAATCTAGAAATATAATAATCAAATTGCAGCTACAATGACTACTTCGAGCGTCTAGTATACAATAACGTTGATATTATCCAACTCCTCAAAGATGGGATTCAAAGACTCGACCTTTTCACATCAGGATCAGTTTGCTCGACATTGTTAGAAGCACACACTTCTCTAAGGCTCATGGCTGCCCCCAGAACGCGATGACTCCTTGCTTCGCATCTCGAGGAAATGACACTAATAATATTGTCATCCAAAAGAAATTTCTCCAGATTTTATCAGACTCTCTGACTACCTTTGCAAGTATCAGAACTCATACCTCATAAATATATAGGTACGGAGACCCTTAATAATTTGGAAGTGTGAGAGAAAAGACAATATGCATTTTGGGACTAAATATCAAATTTCTATGACTCCATTTTAGACGTACCATAAAATTTGTACCATTCAATCAATCATTTCAAAAAAAAACTTCCATAATTGTAAGGAATTCAAATTCACGTAACTACTGAAATATAAAACTTAGGTTTACTTTTTTGATAATATTGGCCTGAGAGTAAGTTCTAACTGGAGTAAGAAAAGGTCAATGAGGATACATACAGCGGTCCCTACCTATTTAGGACTGAGGCATAGTTGTTGATATAATTTTTACTTTATCAGACTAACTTCCCGATGTTAATTTAATATTTTATTACACTAACTGCTAAAGTCGAATTAACATCTCAAACTACCAGTCCAGTCAAATACCACTATATAAAATGGGATAAAGGGACTGAGATAGCATCTAGAAGATGAGAGGCGTCAGCAAGGACCTTCCAACTTAAGTTGAGGCCACACCAAATTGGTCTGATATCAAAGCGCTGCTATCGTTTGCATTTTGGAAGATGTCAATACACTGACAGTCAAGTACTTGTTTTCCCTCTTGATGTGACACCGCCGATTAGTTAAAACAGATGACACTTTACATATAATAAGGGACTCTTTATCAAAAATGTTCACATAGTAGGGACTGGAGAGAGAGGAGTCCTATCCCCACTTTCTAAAAGACTCACTAGACAAACCAATGAAAAAGAGATTGAATTCTAATGCTGTCATCAGATCTTAATATGAATCTTTTATTTTCATTCCTTTAGTTTAGGATAACATATCAAAGAAACAATAGAAAGAAAAAACCAAATTCCAATCAAAGACTACTGATTCCGTGGAATGAGGTTCAGCAACCTATGTCGAAACACAACTATTTCATTTATCAAAGTACCACACCGTATCTAGCAATTAAAACACCAAACATTTCTTTAAAAACAAACCAAAAATTCAATCAAATACAATAAAAAATACAGTCTAACATCAAGAAACCCAAGATCCACAACTCACACTCACAAAGTTTGAACCTTTATGTAAATATATCAACAAGCATTGCTATAAATAATCCAATCACAGTCTAACATCAAGAAACACAACTCACGCTCACAAAGTTTGAACCTTTATATACACAAACACAACAAGCATTGCTATAAATAATCAACAGACATCACATCAACAAACCCCAAGATATACACAACTCACAAAGTTTAAACCTTTATATATACATATACATAACAACAAGCATTGCTATAAATAATCGACGATTCGTGTTTATACGTAGATAAAAGGATAAATAAAGAAGTAAAATCCATACTTGTTTGCCACACGTTCTTGCTCCAATTCTCTTACAACAGGCAACTCATCATTCAAGTCCACACACATGCTTTCTCCTTCCTCCATCAATTCCCGTGGCGGCGATGCATTCATATCCAACACCGGCACAGCATTCATATCCAACACCCCACTTACCCCGCCACCCCCACTTACCCCACCACCCCCACTACCCCCACTCAACACACATTTAAAACACTTCCATTCCTCTTGCTGACCCCACCTCCTAGAACCTGAACCTGAACCCGAACCCGACTGGCAAGAACTACAGACCCGAACATTCCTAACCGGGTCGGGTTGACCCGGTTCATTCTTGACCCGGGTGGGTTCCGGATTATCCAAGAATGGAGCGGAAACAACAACCCTTTCTCTCGGTGAAGGCAAAGGAGCTTCGTTAAGATCGATATGAAAAGGCAAAGGACGATTGCTGTTCTTCATTTTCTTCTGAAAAACAAGAAGTAGAAATCTGTATTATTATTATTATTATTATAATTGTGAGAGTGAAATAATTTTCTGTTTTGCTCAAAGACATCAACAAGCATTATATGTAAAGAAGAGGTGCTCTATATATAAAAGGGGTGTTGGGGGTTTATAGGTGATTTAAGCAAAAATGGGATTTTGTGAATCCAAAAAACAGATGTGTAACGTAAATTGGTAAGAGACAAATTTGGGAAGACATGTGTATTAGTGAGTGAGTTTGTACTTGTCGAAAGAGAAGAAGGAAAGTGAAGAGAGGTTTGTGTTTGGGTTTGGCCTTTTTTTTTTTTTTTTTTTTTTTTTTGTGGTTTCTCGAAAATGGAGAAAAGGGGTCGTAGAGATGCTGGAGATGGTGTTGTACTTTGCTTTGCTCTAATGACCAAATTACCCTTTTCTTTATTTTATCTAAAAATAAATGTTTATTTTTGTACTAGTATTTTTATTTTTGTAATTACACGACCAGTCTCTTCAGGAACATCCGGAATACGGGGATAATAGTATAAAGTAAATAATTTGTTGTGTCTAATTAAAATGCACAAGGTGGTAGTATAAAGATATGTATAATGTTCGTATATACTCATAAACTAATTCCTTCGGGAACATCCGATGAAAAATAAATTTTATTAATAGGGAGTAATGGTTTACATTAAATTTAACTATGGTAATGTTAAAAATAAAGTACATCATTTGTAATTTCTAATTTAAAATGCACCAGGTTGTATAAAGATAAATATTATCTTTTTATTTTTGCTTTAGATATATATTATGTTCGTATATATAAACTAATGATTGATTCTCAATAGCGTAACAAGGTAGTTGTATATAGTGTATACACCTTAAATCGTTCATAACATAATAATTGTGGTACTTGAAAATCGTTAGCATTTGGACAATATTTAGTTGAAATTAGGAAAAAAATCGGTGTTAAAAAATGATATTTGCAATGCATTCTTGACTATATTTTGAATAGTTACAACTTGGACTTTTTAGTGTTCGGTATTTACCTAATAGTTTCACTATTTGATAAGTATAGTCAAATGGGTGGTAATTTTGTTATTTTGAATTTTAAAAATTTATTTTCAATTTTTAACCTTTTT
This sequence comes from Lycium barbarum, assembly GCF_019175385.1. Lineage (NCBI taxonomy): Eukaryota > Viridiplantae > Streptophyta > Magnoliopsida > Solanales > Solanaceae > Lycium > Lycium barbarum. The sequence continues at coordinate 123,787,256 of NC_083341.1, forward strand.
TGAATTTGGACATTTGTTATGAATTATAGGATTATGCTATCTACTAGTAATAAAGAGTTTTTCCTTTTTTGGATTTGTGATTCTTGTAAGATTACAAATTTAAAGTAAATAACAATAATGTATTATAAAAACTTACAACGTAATAAATAAATAAAAATCGTGAGATAAATACACAATGACAAGAGAATACAAGTATGGTGTAGTACTTTGGTTTGGACTTTGAATGCAATGACGAAATTACCCTTTTGTGTATTTACCTAAAAGTAAATACTTAATTTTTTGTTGTAGTAAAATAAAAGGCATACTATGAATCCCTTCGGGGACATCCGAAAAAAAAACATATACTATTAAATTACTAAAAGGTCAGTATATATATAAGTGCAAGTGTCTATAACATGAGGAGTTTAATTTACGTCTATCTTATTCTTACATCATCAATATAAGGTAATTTTCATTAATAGAAGAGTAATCGTTATATGTCTATAACATGAAGAGTTTAATTTATGTCTATTTTTATACCATTAAAATAGGGTAATTTTCATTAATAGAAGAGTAATCATTAAATGTCTATAACATGAGAAATTTAAGTTACATCTTATTTTTATATCATCAAAATAAGGTAGTTTCATTAATAGGAGAGTAATAGTTTACAGTAAATTTAATTACGATTACTTATGATTAATTAAAGTTCGTTTAATAGTATAAAGATATATTATATTAGTACATATAAATTAAATAAAAAATAAATCAATAAATGATCTCAATAGGGCAGAAAAGTTATATAATTGATGTATATAGAGCTTAACTCGTTCATAACATAGTAATTGTGGTACTTAAAAATGGCGTTTAGGTAATATTTAATTAAAAATATAAAAATAAGATATTTAAAATTGAAGTTAAAAAAGGATATTTGTAATAAATTTGATGATGTTTTGAGTAGTTGGCAGTTGAATTTTTGACTTTTGCCTAATAGTTTACTATTTGAAAAGTATAGTCAAATATGTGTTTTTTTTTTTTTTTGAATTCTAGAAAATTGCTTTACTATCTCATCAACTTTTTACCTTTTATGAATTTGGGCATTTGATATGAATAATAGGATTATGTAATCTAAAAGTAATGAAGAGTTTTTTCCTTTCTTTGATTTGTGATTCTTGTAAGACTATAAATTTAATGTGAATGACTAGTCTGCAAAAGCTTATGACATAATAAATATTTCTATCATCCCATTTTAACAGATACTTTAGCACATTTCACACTCGTTAAGAAAATAATAAAATAATGTATAGTTACTAAGTTAATCTGATTTAATAAAAGTAGATTGATTATTTTATTTTCTCTAAGGTATCGTGCATTCTTCTTTAATATTAAGGGTATAATTGAAGATAATAGTAAACTCTAACCGCAAATTCCTAAATTAACAATTATTTTGTGTGTGTGTGTGGGGGGGGGGGGGGGGTGAAATTAAACTAAAACGACGATTAAAATGGAACAGAAAATAAATAACTTTTATAAGATAGATGAACAATGACAAGAAACTACAAGTATAATACTCATACATGAAAAGATATTTATCTAGATTTGGTGAATACAGTTAGGGAATTGAGTAGACTTCATTTACTTTGTAGTTAATCATAAACAGACAAATATTTAATTTCAAGTCAAACGATGTGCATTATAATACTATAAAAAACATAAATTGCTTAAATGACGCTAAAAATATGAAAAAAGAAACATGAACATTACTTACATTTTTGTGTTTTTAGTTTAGTTTTATATTAAATCAGGAAAAATTCAAGTAAAAGTTCTCAATTCAATATTATAAAATTATTTTGTTGCTAACTTTTTGTTTCTTCAACTAAAGTTTTTATTGTTAACTTAGAAAATGTTATGTGCAAGAAATAAGAGAAAAACATAGGAGTATATATAAATGGTGATTGCTAATCAATTTACAGAGTTGACTACATAACACTGTATATAAGTTAAAAGTGCTATATGTTTACATTATTAGTCGTGTGGCTCGTGATGCTCCGAACCTAGGCGTAGACGTAACATGATACTCGATGCCTGACTGCATGTGACCGAGCCAACCACATGGCTTGTTGGCTCAACACGAAACATGTACTATATGCAGAATATGATTTAAAACATGCTTTAAATATTAAGAATATGAATATCACCTGAACATAATAATAATAATCATATACCGGAAATATTGTCTGAAAGTATAAATGCGGAAATAGTCTGAAAACATGACCACGTAATAGACATGGCTAAACATGACTGAATACCCAACATGACATACTAAATCAGTCTATGAAACCTCTGAACATGTGTCCGAGTACTAAACTATTTACCTGGACAAGGCCCCTGGTATACCTCTACTGCCTAACATGACATGATCGTGAACATGAAATAAAGATAACACCCGGATGAAGTGGGGCTCACCAATAGCTTATACGAGAGAAATCCTAGCGAGCAGTCCTGTCGTCCTGTAAATCAGTACCTGTATCGTGAAATGCAGTGCCTACGGCAAAAAGGACATAAGTACTGTGGAATAGCACTCGTATTTAAACTATTTGAAAGAATGAATAGATGTGAGGTGCTCGAGGGAAAGGGTGCCCAAATCAGAAACACAAGATATATCTGAATACTAAAAGCTGAACTAAAACTGAAATATAAGGATAACTGAAACTGAACATGGGAATCATAATCACAATCACCACTTGCTGAATATTGGGGAAGTCACCTATTTATCTAAGTTCATTAATTGTGGCCTTTGACCCAATTATACATATATATGTAACTGTAGCCTCGGACCCAAGTATAAGCATGTATAATTTGTGTCCTTGGGCCCAAATACATGTGTCCGTCATTTCATAGTTCATATTCTAAACATGGGAATCATACTGCAGTTCTAACATGGATTCTGAGCATTTCTATCATTAGACATGAAATTTAGAGTATTAGCTATTCATAGACATTTCATGGTTTATAACTGAGACTCATGAAATATCAAACACGAGCATACATAGACTAATTTATTGAGTTCACGACGCTCGAAATGACATGTATGAATGAACTACAAAGCTATATCGTTAAATTCTAGAAGCTCTAAATCTTTTCGTGAAACTAGGGCATAACTCTGATGTAAATTCGTAGCAATCATGAAAGAACGTGGCACGGGGAAGAATAATAATGTTCCCGCACGCAGAGAGTTAGCCTTACATACCTTAATCACTCCAAAACTCGAAGAAACCCCAAAACCTCCACTTGAACCTTTGAGAAGGTTTTCTTGAAAACCTTAGGTTGGTAGCATATGATTTCCCGTTGAATTCATGTATATTGATTAGAAATTGTTAGAAATACTTAGGAGGGACTTACCTTGCTGTAGAAGAATGAATATTAGAGAAAATGGTCGAGCTAGGGCTTCGAAAAGTGAAGAATGAAGTCAAAAATTCAAAAAAAATCAAACGTATAAAACTATTGTCGGCGGCCAAATACGGCCACTTATGGCCAACATGCGGTCGCATGTTGCCACATACGGTCTGTATGTTGGGCAGTATTTTGATGCCTGAAACTAAGACGAAATTTGGCTCTCTGAAGTTTCACTTACAGCCCAAGATGTGGCCCACATGTCATATTTGCGGTTGCATATTACTCCATTTATTTAAAAATAACGACTTTCAGTAAAACGATCATAACTCTTTGTACAGAGATTCGTTTGACCTGATCCTTATATGGATAGAAAGGTATTTCAAAGAGCTACAATTTTCATCAAGAGGTTTTCCCAAATTCCCAAATAATAAGGGGTTTATGCTCGCTTGAAGTGGGGCCTTGTGAAAACTCACTTAAAAACATGGTCCGCAGTGTAGCTTCCATCATTAATTTGCTTAAGAACTCTTCTTATACCTTTTATGAGTTTCAAAACTCTTCCTATACCTCCTATCTTGGTTCAATTATACCTCATATTACGAGTCAAATCTTAACCCGAAAGCACGAGGCGTTACAACTCAAATATTCAACTATTTCATAATGACATAAGTAGTGAATATGAACTATTTCATAATGTTTTCATTTATTATTTTTTAAACATGAAAAAGCTAAATCATCATACGTTTTTAAATAATATTTAATTTTTCATCGACCCGGATTAATCTATGTGGTGAATTAATTTAGAGCATAAATTTAATTAGTAAGTTTTATGGTTATCCAAAAGGTTATATAAATTTAGAAACATGTTGCAATCAAATCACAAAATTCTGTTAAGTTATAGTAAGAGATGGAAGTAGATATAAATCATGATAAAATTTTGCGACTCACATAAAAACAAGTAGCAGAAGCTAATATGTTTAAGAATGAAAAGAGACATGTTTTCTTTTTTAAAAAGAGCGAATTTGTTGTAAGTTAAATAAGATAAAAACTTGTAAACTTGTTAATCTAATCGGAATGAATTGTTAAGTGTATTAGTTTACTGACACATGCACATTTTGAACAATAAATCACATGCATTCAAGATACTTAGGGTAGATAAATGAAATTTTTTGATACTATAAAAAGATTAGGTTATCCTAATCTCTCTAGACAAAAATGGCATAATACCATGTAATTTCAATACCTTTCTAGTTATTTTTTTCTTTCTCTTAAGTGATACTCTAGGTCATATGTTATAATATGATAAAGAAAAAATGTTACCATCATTACAAAAATTGATCTCGAAAAATCTTGGTTTTGATTTTAATAGCCAAAAAATCAACTAAATTGATTTAGTTCCAATTTAGAGAAAATGACTCAATTGAATTATGAACACCCCTAACAAGTGAAAGAAAAGAAAAGTATACCATAAGAGCATAAATGAAGCTAAGGAGTTGAGGGCTGACACACTTGGTTATTGAGTTTGAGAGTTCAAATTCATTAAACCAATAAATGCATGACAGAAAGAGGGACAGAATTGTTGGGATTTTACACCAAATCAATAGGTGCATGTGATGTATTTGTATAATTACTTTCTCTTATTTAATCATGATTAATTAATATAAATAGCTAGTAGCTTATTATCTCACTTAACCATGATAAATTTATGTGATTTGGTATAAATACCCATTACGAACAACTAATATGTACCTAGTATCCGCTCCTCTTCCGCCCATATAATAAATAGTAAAATGACAAATAATTAATATTTACCAAATTGCTGAAATTTTACACTAAATCAATAGATGCACGTCATATGTTTGTTAATATTTACTTTTTTAAATTTAATCATGGTTAACTAATATAAATTAGCACCTCATTAAACACTTAACTATGATAAATTGACGTAGTTTTATATAAACATCCGATAATAATGAATTCAATATTTACCTAGCATTTGCTCCCCTAAAAAAATTGAAAAAAGCAAAGGGGTAAAATGGTAAAATGAGAGAAAGGGGGGTCCAAATAGTTTGGTGATGGATTTAGGCTAAAAAATGAAGGGGAGAGGCGTGAGAGTGACAACAACAATGGGTAAAGTGTGGGTCCCACAGCACGTAGGAAGACTGCTTTGCTGTCTACTCTCTTTCCTCGTGACTCTTTCGAACTATAATGCCGCACTTCTTTCCCACGCTCGCCGTGCGCTACGGGTTTGTCCTAACACATAGTAATATCTGAAAATTTGTATGTGTCTCGTTTTAATTGTCGCTTTAATTTAAAAAATTATTTTTGTCGTTTTAATTTATGTGATGTAGTTTGACTGGACATGAGATTTATGGAATGAAGGAAGACTTTTGAATTTTATAGTTTAAAACAAGTCAAAAATATTTGTGTGGTTATAAATCATCTTGTTAAGCGTAAAACGTAAAGATTAAAGTTAAATTTTTGCCGAATAAGGAAATGTGTCAATCTTTTTTAGACTGACTGAAAATAAAAGCGTGTCATATAAATTGGGACAGAAGGAGTATCTCGGAAGAATTATTATTTTATGAACTTAAGACTAAATTTAATTATTACTTTTACTTATACTTTTAATATTAATGAAGAATGTACAATATTTAAGAGGAAACAATCAATCTACTTTTATTAAATAAGAGTAATTTAGGGTGTGTTTGGTATGGTGGAAAATGTTTTCCTATTTTTTCTTGTTTGATTGCACTAAATATCTTGAAAAATATTTTTCAATGGAAGAGCACTGCCGTTAAAACGAGCCAAGTAAATATTTATGTCGTGCTAGAAGGCACATGTCGTGACTCGATAGATCCCATGTCATATTTACATAACGGAACCGAAAATTTATTTAGGGATTTTTTTTTAGAAAGAATATCATAGTTGAGATCTGAAGAATGAACTTGTGACCTAAAATAATTTTGAACCCCTTTTACCATTATAATAAAAGTTTCTTCCATATCAACAGAATTCAATGACATATATATAATATAGGGGTGACAAAATTAATTCATAAAATCATGACCCCAACATGTTTAGGTTTGGGCGGGTTAATGACCCCTTTATTTTAGTTATTAGTTCAGTCTATTTTGACCCACATAATTCAGTTCATTTAAAAACTGGGCTGATATGGAGTCTAAATTGAGCCATGAGAAACTTTGTCTAAATATTTTTAAAAAGATATTTTTTGGTTTGATATGTTATATATAGTCACAATATAGGGAAAAAAGTTTTATTAGGCACTGAAACAAATTCTATAAGAAAACAAACAAAGAATTTAAAACTTAATAAAAATTGGGCGGGTTGGTTTATGACTCGCTTTTAACCCATTTCAGCCCAAGTAACCTATTTTATTAACTCATCCCATTTTGACATGCCCGAATTCAGTCCAACCCGTTGACACTCAAAAATCTTAATATAGTCATATTAAACCATAGTATATAGTAACATCGTGTATACAACCAAAATTTTATGTAATCATAATTGTACCATATAATTTTTCGACGAAGGAATTCAATGAACCCTCGTACCTTGAACTTCATTCCCTTCTCCTAATGGCGAAGCCACATAAATCGAAGAGTTGTCTGTTGAATACCTATTATAAAAAAAAATATACTGTAAAAATAAATAAAACATTACTCTCTCTTTATATAATTAGCGAAATTTCTGGACTCGCCATTCGACATCCGTCCACTATAGTCTCAAGTATTATCTGCCAAATTCTTCACACCTTCTAATTGTACCTAGTATATAGTTGTAATCGTCATTTACTACTAACGGTGATGATTGTCTTTTCATAGTTTGTCTTCCTAAGAGCTCTCCACTCACAATATAATGAGATATGTCAATTCAGTTCCCACAGAGATCTTTCTCATGCTTCATCATTAGCTAAGCCACTTAACTTGACGGATAAAGAAGAAACAAGAAAAATATTGAAGATAAACATAGGCCATTGAGCCGTACAGAACGCTTTCTAAGTGGCGTTTGGATACAAAAATTGTGAAATTTGCAAAGAGTAGTACTTTTGGGGAGTCAAACAGTTTTTTCTTTGACTACAATTTTCTCCAACTCTTTTCATATATTGTGAATTATTAATTATGCAAACTTATAATACTTTTTATGTAGTTTTCAAATATGTAAATTTTATTATAAAATACTCGAAGAATCTATGTTTAAAATTAAGTCAACCTTCAAACAAATTGGGACGGAAGGAGTATTTGGTTTCAAGTTGAAAATGGTACTTAGAAATTGGAGTTGTGTTTGGATATTTACAAAGTGGAGTTATTTTTTTGAATTTTTATGAGTGATATGGAGTGAAAACAACTTCAAGTTAAATTCCGGAAAATTGTAACATTTCTATGTCCAAACAGTTTTCCGGAATAGAATTTTGGAAAAAAATGAAAATTGTCCATGGCCGGGGCACTAAAAGACTTCGAAGATAAAATTCAGATAGAAATATGGCACCAATAGTAATAACAATTAAGACTGCTTTTTGCTCAGGAAGAGATAATCTGCACGCATATTAGAAGAAGTAAAATTAACTGATGTGCTAAGAATACTAGCTAGTTCAACAAATTGTCTATGTGGGGGAAAAAAAACAATCTATAAAAGGAACAACATACATATACATGCAGTGATATACATATAACATACGCAATATTTCACTTGTATATCATATAGTCATATGTGTATCACGTGTATGTCATGTATACCACCATTTTCTTTGTTCTTTGTTTTCATCAAATTCTTAAGTTTTCTTTTATCAAAATGGAAGATTAAAATAAGGCTTAATACCTAGATGGACCCTTAAACTTGACATGTTTTGTAAGATAGGCATATAAACTTATAAGGTGACCAGATAGACACTTAAACTTACTCAAAGTGTATTTTTCAAGTTTTTCAGTTGTTTTGAAAACAAAAACTATATTTTTCAAACACTCACAATTTTCATGGCCAAACAAGCCCTAAATATATCACAAAATATTTTTTTTAAAATGCAAAAATAAGGCAAACGCATATACATGAGACTATAAATGTGCACTTAAACCAATAAATACTCGCTAATCGTAATTTTGCAGCTTTCAATTAACTCGGATTTTTTTTTTACACTTGAATAATTAAAAAATAATAACTTTAACCAATAAAAATCCTTAAAAAAAGAAATTTCAAATTAAGAAATTTCTAAGTTCAGTATTTCAAGTGTAAAAGAACTTTCAAATTAAGAAAACTGTAAAGCCGAGAAGAAAATCCTTAAAAAAAAGAAATTTTTTAATTTGAAATTTCTTTTTTTAAGGATTTTTATTGGTTAAAGTTATTGTTTTTTAATTATTCAAGTGTAAAAAAATATCCGAGTTAATTGAAAGCTGCAAAATTGCGATTAGCGAGTATTTATTGGTTTAAGTGCACATTTATAGTCTCATGTATATGCGTTTGCCTTATTTTTGCATTTTAAAAAAAATATTTTGTGATATATTTAGGGCTTGTTTGGCCATGAAAATTGTGAGTGTTTGAAAAATATAGTTTTTGTTTTCAAAACAACTGAAAAACTTGAAAAATACACTTTGAGTAAGTTTAAGTGTCTATCTGGTCACCTTATAAGTTTATATGCCTATCTTACAAAACATGCCAAGTTTAAGGGTCCATCTGGGTATTAAACCTTAAAATAAAGAGACACATGACATATTCCCTTAATTTGCTAAAAAATAAAATTAAAAAAATCTTGCTCTATACCGCCGCAGATTCATGATTTAAGCTTTATGCATTCAACATTAATATGATTTTTAGCACGAAACCCATTGTATTTTTTGAGTTATGGTTTATATCTACTATTTATTGCAATTTCATGAATTTTTACACATAAATTTATATTCCTCGTCGAAAGTACTGAGCTCAGATGAAATCGGTACAAATATTGTGCATCCACCTCTGAGTAGAGGTGTCAATATGGGCTGGTCCAGCCCAACCCAACCTAGCCCTAAAGGGCCAAAGAACTAAATGGGCTAGGACGGGTTGACCCTTTTAATTGAAGGGCCAGCAAAATGGCAGCCAATCCAGCCCTAAGCGGGCCGCGGGCTAGGACAGGCCAACCCTTTAAGTTTTTGCGTCTTCTGAAATAATATTTTCTAAGTGATTTTTGGTACAATTTGAACATGAAACTTTTCCAATATGAAGTAGAATCTTCTACCATCCATTCTTGCGCAAATTCATATCATAGAAGAAAAAAATTTAAGAGAACAAATATAAATTATTATTTTTGATCACTAATTCAGATCATGTTCAAAAGAAATTAAACATAATATAAATTCTAACACTAAAAAGTATTACTCTAGTTTCTAATTTACTACTTAGTAGTAAGTATATTCTTTTTTTTTCTCATTACTTTTTATCTTTTTGTTTAATTTACTTTATATTTTTTTTAAATTAATTAATTTATTATTCTTTTATGGCCTCAAGGGCTGGCCTCGGCCCAACCTTGAGGCCGGCGGGCCAAGAGAGACTGGGCTTTTGAGCCTCACTTCTATATGGGTCAAAGAAATCCTAGCCCAACCCTACTTAAATAAAGGGTTGAGCCGGCCTCGCGGGCCAAGCCCACTCTGACAGTTCTACCTCTGAGTATGTAAAGTAATTATTTGAAAGTGACTAGATAAAATAATAATTAGAGCTTCTGTGTAAAATTCCCAAATAAATTAGGTAAAAGGCCACCTCTTTACTATCAGGGGGTCATTGGCACTTATGTCCCTATTTTGTGCTTGGTCTTTAATTTTTCACCCTCTTAACAAACATTTTTTTGTGGGCTATAACTTTATATTTTCGCATCATAATATTTTAAGAGTTATGCCCCGCATCATAAGTTCGATTATTAAAGGCTCAAATTTAAAGACCAACCCATTTGATGGGCAAGACCAGCCCATTTGAAGGACCACGATTCACTATTTTCCATTTAGGTCCCAAACTAAGAGATAAAAATAATGGAAGATATTATAATATTCCAGTGTTAATGCCGGAATAGAGCAATGTAGATGATGAATTATTCTGCAAAAAGTTGGTATATGCAAAGACAAATACAGGTTCATGTATTAAACATTCTTTTCATCGTAGATTACACGAACGAAAGTTTTTTTTTTTTTTTTTTTTTTTAAAATCCTGAAAATATTATACCAAGTAGCACGGATTACTCCTTAAGCTTCTTTATTTCTCCCAAAGAATGTTCCATGACACTCTGATCCTCCAATATAGGAGCTAATTAAATGGAGGAAATTTAATCCAATTGAATTCTCTTCGTTAAAAATATTATACTGTGCAAATAAAAAAAATGATTATATATAAACTGTTGAATTCTCTTGATATGTAGAAAAAATTCTAGTGAAATGAGTTGACAAATTACTCTAAGTCTCATGTTTAAATCTCAGGTATGACAATTTATTATTTTTTAATTCCCGTAAATAAATTTCTGGCTCGGCTACTTAATTGCCACTACTATGTTACGCTAATTACTACATCCTATTTCCACATATATAAAATAGGCAAAATACATTTAAACCCCTCTAAACTAGATACTACTTGTTTTAGGTGTTCTCAATATCGTGAATTATAATTTTTTTTAATTAAGATTCCCTGAAAATGTCACGTGGCACGAAAAGTGGCTCACTCTCTTAATTATACACTTGAGAGCCAAAAATTATCGAAAAAACCGCAGCCATGTGGCATTTCCATGTCACTTGACCCTCTAGAGAGATTCTAATTAAGAAAATTATAGTTCAATAATTTGAAAATGAAAGTAACTGAATAGATTATTTTAGGGTGATTTAATGTATTTTTCACTTTAAAATAGGAATGCAAACATAAAACGAACGATGTACTAGTCGGCGTTAATTGTTTCTGCCGTATACCCGTATATACAAAGAGGGTTGACTGACTCCCGTTTTTATTTTATTTTCTTGGGGTTTATAATTTTTATTTCCCTTTGGCAACACAAGGACAAAGAAAAGAACGTCGATTATTTTCATTTTGAATTTTATTTTATTGCTTTTATTCCTTTAAATGCAAACTAATGATTGCATTGATTCTAACTTTATCACAAATGGTTAATTAGTTGAGTCGTTGATTAAATAAATTGGTATTTTCTATTTGTGTAAGATCGAGTCCTTCGTCAACCAAACACTACAACACAAGGTGACATCAAATTTCAATATTTTTCTAATTTTGACATGTCCGGCATTTGTCTTTTATGTCATCTTACTTAAGTTACGAATCTACAAATGTTAAATCAGTAGATTATCTTAGATTTTAAATGAACTTTGCGCAGAAATAAAGTTGTTATCTTATGTCATATCATGGATTAAACAAGGCGGAATACACCTAACAACCCTTTAAACTTGTCAGTAAATTCATTTAGACACTCGAACTATAGTTTATTCAGATTGAGCGCCTGAACATATGATAAAATGTTTCTATTAGACAATTTCAATATTGGAAAAGTTTATGCGCATGTTCTCAAGAACTCATTACGTAGATAAGTTAACCACTTTTAGTTATATACATTAGGGTCAATAAGCCGTAAGATCTCAGACCTATTCCAATTGAGGTAGATGTATACAGGATGGTGCAAGCATATTTTATGTGGTTAACTTATCTACGTAATAATCGCTTGAGAACACGCACAATTTTTTTTCCAAAATTTGAACAGCAAGCGTCTAATAGGAATATTTTATCATGTGTCTAGAGAAAAATACCCTCTACAACGGGAAACGAGAAATATGCCCTCTTTAGCCAAATGCCTTCTCTTTATTACTTCTTCATCTACTTGACTTATTCTTTTCTCTTATGAAGAAAATAGACATAGCCTCTATTTGGTTGTGTTTATGGTTTTATGGTTCCACCCTTAAGGTAGAGTACCCATTAGCATTTCAGAAAATGAATTGCTTCAAAGCACCACTCATATTAATCATGTTCATCATGGTTTTCTCCATATCTTGGGACTTAGTTTTTTCTCAAACCACCATCAACAAGTGTATCCTGGATATTAACATTTCCTCATCATCATCACCGGGGGAGACCTGTACAACTTTAGACAGCAATTGGGATGGTTTTTTAACTCAACCTTGTTGTGGATTACCTTTCAACAGATATTTACGCTCATTGTCGCTTTGGACCAACCAAACAAGACTTATTTTTCTCAATTCCACACAACAGATGGACTGCTTAACTTTGATGAATAACAATAGTACTGATAATTTTAGCTGTGGCATTGAAAAGTTGACAAGTGGTGCAGGAGGCTGCTCTGATTATTCAGATGTCGATGTTGTGAACGAGTTAGGAAGCAAATTGAAAAGTCTAAGAGATGACTGTAAGCTAATGGATCCAGAAGGAGGATGCAATCAGTGTTTGAGGACATGGAGAGAAATAGCTTCCATGTCGAAATATGATTCAATGAAACTTGAAGATGACATTTGTAGATTTAGTGTGCTGATTTTGTTAACAAGCCAAAGAGTTTCTGATGAGGGTTGGATTGACAAAATCTTTCATTGCCTAGGAGATAATTCTCTCCCTTTAGGTAAGTCTACTTCTTGTTATAAACATATTTAAGCTTTATATTTAACTGTGATCTTGATTCTTGATTGATCATTGTACTGTGCAGCATCTTTTGCAGATGAGAGTGGAAATGAAACTAGACGTAGAACTAAGTTTAAAACTGGTAAATCTTGAAATTTATATTCATAAAAATTACCACTGAGTTTCAGGACAAAAAGAGTGTTATTTTGGCTAAGCATTGGTTAAATATGCAGATCTTTGGATTCTAATTGGTGGTATAGTGGGGCTTGTGGTAATAATAATCGTTGCGTTGTTGATCTTACTGAAAAGGAAGACTGAAGTTAAACCATCAAGTGGAAGATATAGTAAGCCCTCTACATCAACAATCATTGACTAGATTATTGTTCTGAATGTTTTAGCTCATAGTAATTCTGATTCTTGTTGACAGTATCAGATGAATCCGGAGAATCAAGTTATCGTGGACTATCCCTTAAAGAAATTTACTCCGCGACTGACAATCTTAACATGTCTAACTTCATAGGTCAAGGCATAGCTGGTAAGACGAAATTGAACGATGTACTAGTTGGCCTAGTCTCCTTATTGTTTTAAGTATAAAAGATCCTCAATTTAAATTAGAATTTCCAATTCTCCTCTTTATGGATTGGTTCCTTTTGAAAGTTGGATATTGAAATGATCATGTTTTACAGGAAAAGTATACAAAGGCATTCTGGCAGACAGACAACATGTGGCAATTAAGCACATAATTAAGGATGAACAGATGGAAACATTTGTTAGAGAAGTTACAAGTCTCTCGCATATCAAACATCCGAACCTTGTATCCTTGCTAGGCCACTATGATGGACCAAACGAGTGTTTTCTAGTTTATGAGCTATGCCACAATGGAAATCTTTCCGAATGGCTATTTGGTATGTTTTTTGTCTTTGGAAATTTCTGATCTTTGTTGACCTAGATTGTATACTGTCCTGATTTCTATACCCCTGATGAGCAGGTAAAAGTAAATATCTCTCGTGGAGACGAAGACTAGAAATTGCTCTTGATTGTGCCCGCGGTCTCCTCTTTCTCCACTTGTATCCTCAAGGATCAATTGTTCACCGGGATATCAAGGTTAAATCTTATTTTACATCCATTATCTGCTCTCCATTTTCTAAAAGTTCTCAGTTTATATTTCTCTTTTTTGGTGAAATTTGCAGCCAGCAAACATTCTTCTATCTGCGAGCTTTGAAGCCAAACTCTCAGACTTTGGTTTGTCCAAAATTATTAACATTGGCCACTCATATGCTAGCTCCGAAGTGAGAGGAACCTTTGGTTATGTTGATCCTGAGTACCAAAAGAACCGGCACGTTAATTCTTATGGTGATGTCTATAGCTTTGGGATAGTGCTACTACAGCTTTTATCTGGACAAAGGGTTATCAACTTGGATTTGAACAATCCAATGCCTCTAAGTAAAATGGTATACGTACTAACTCCATTTTCTCTTGCATTCTTTTCAAGTTCTTTTTTTTAACGCCCCTTTTTCGAATCATAGGCGAAAAACTTGACTAAAGGTGGGAACATCAAAGAATTTGCTGATTCCAAAATGGAGGGGAAATTCTCAATGGAGGCTTTTGAACTTGTACTTAAGCTAGCTTTGACTAGCATTGGGCTTAAGCAGCAAAGACCATCTATGGAACAGGTGGTTGTTAAGCTCGAAGAGGCTCTTGATATATCAACAAGAGTTGAGTCTGTCCATCCTTAATGTACAGTCCACTTCTGTTTTTTTCCTAACCGAGATCAGAGGCGAATCTAGAATTTATAGTCAGTGGGTTCAAAAAGAGTTTAATACACAAGTATAATTCCCTTCCCCCCCCCCCCCCCCCCCCCCCCCCCCCACATATGATGGATCAAGCAGAAAGCAATGATTTTCGTTGAACCCGTCCGCCTCTGTCCAAGATTGTATACAATTACTTAAGTTTCCTTTTAGTTTCCTTTTATACACAGTTTGATCTCAATTAGGTGCCAACCAGGGGAATGTAGCTGAACAATCAAAGATAAAACAAGTATACTGATTGTACCAACTGAATCAGATAAAACAAGTAGTCCAAGAGTACAAGATTTCTTATTCACTTGAAGAGTACAAGGATTGATGTTTACATAACAACAGTTCACATTAACATCAGAAACTATAGAGATACAAGTATACAAAAGCTTCATTCAAAAAACAGAAGCTGCAGCAGTGTAGTGACTAGCTCTTAAAAACTTGAGCCAAATCACCATTCAAGGAAAATAAAGCATCCTACACCATGGTGTATATATATACATGATGGATGCTTATAAAAAAATAATTACCACACATTAATGAATTGATCCTCTATAAAAACTGGAGTGATCAATCCAGAAGAGTAGGTCTTCTCATTGTACTCATGCAATAATCTGATGAGTGTACTAGCTTTCTTGCTTGCTTTTGAGTTACCTTCAGTGAGTAGGGAATATAAAGGTCCCATCACAGATGAGTTCTTTACTAAAACAGGAACTGCATCTGCCCCACCATTGATACACAAAGCCAGCAACAATGAGACACAGTGCTCCTTTGCTGCCCTTGAATTGCAAGAATTTAGAACATTGACAATAATAGGCAAAGCTTCAGCATAAAGAACAGCCATTGCTCCATCAAGCCTTTCAGAAAGAGTCGATAAAACTGCTAAAGAATCTGTAATGAGATCTTCCCTTTCGAAAGATTTCAACAGATTAACCACCAAGGGGACTAATCCAGCAGCAATTACTCTCCAGTGGTTTTCGGGTCGCATTAGGAGGCCAAAAATGGTGACCAAGGCATTCTTTTTTCCACGGTCAGTGCCATTTCTTAGCAGCTCCAAAAGTGATGGAATAAACTGCGGATTTTCTCCGATCATTTTACGGTACTCTTCTACTGATGTAAGGTAGAATAATGTACCAGCAGCATGCTGTCTGGCTTCCATCTTTAGCCCTTCCTTCAACACATCAAGTATCAAGAACAAACCACCATTTCCAACGATTATGCTTTTGCTCTTAGTGTTCTTTGAGAGGTTCAGTAAAGCAGCCATTGCATTTTCTTGACAAGAGGAATCCCTTGAAGTAATAAGATTCAGAAGAGGTGGTATTGCACCAGCTTCCACCAAACAAGACCTATTAAAAATGCTTGTTTTGGTGATCAAACGAATCTCGAGAGCAGCCTTATTTTGCTTTTCAAATGTTCCAGCAACTAGCCTGCCTACTAGAAAACTTGCAAGCAACTTCATAGCCTGCTCATTAGCCACACTACTTGTAGCAGCAGATTTAGCAGCATCGCGATTTCGCCTCGCAGTTTCCACAAACAGAACGCCATTCGCGGAACGATACTGTTTGATCAACACCTTCAAAGCCAAATTAGGAACCAAATCAATGCTCATTAACCTCTCACCTGTCTTTGGACAAGTGGAATTTCCAGCTCTAAACCATTTGAGGATCGAAGACCTATCATACGTGTGACCTGAGGCTATTGTTACTGGATCACTCATGATTTCCAGTGCAATTGGACACCTAAAATCATCAAGATTCAAGAACCTGATGACTTGATCTCCATTTGTACTCCCTCCATTGATTTGTCTAGTGGCTGCATTATCCAAAACTTCAAACAGAGTTCCCCTGCAGTAAATCATGAACCCCATTAAGCTACTAAGAATCCCCATATCTCTTTTCTCCTTTGTATTTCCCTCTAACAAAATCTCATTATCCAAGAACTTAACTCCTCTATTGCACTCGCCCCAATGTCTAATCCCTAAATAATCAAGAACCCTTTTTAGATCACTTGATTCTGGAATAATTCCATCTTCAAGTTGATCCAAAATCTTCAAAACATTCCCCTCCATTCTCCTATCATCCATTTCCACATCGAACTTCAACTTAAAAGCTTGATTTCTCACAAACTCCACCACTTCTTTAACTTCCACAGAAACATCAATTTCATCTAAAGGAAGAACATCAAGTGCAACAGCAACAGCTCTTGCCAGCATTTGAAACTGGCAAGAAACATCCTCGGATTTGGCTAACATCCATATTCTAGAATCTTCTCTACTACAATCTTCTAACAAGAACTGAAACTTCTGGAAGATAAAATGGATCTCAGACAAGCTCAAAATGCTAGAATATGCAAATCTTGAAACCCCACTTGGGATTTCTTTAAGAACAATGAGAATATCCTCAATCAAACGAATGGAACTTCTAACATTCTTCTTATTGGTAAAGAAGGTTCTTGACTTGTATTCACATATTGTTTGGCCTAATTGGATCAAAGATGCAATGAGGCTAGAAAAAGATACAGTTTCACTAGGACGAATAGCCGGAAAATCCAAAATCCGGCGAATGAATTCATTAGACTTGTTGATCATTGAGGTAAAATAAGAAAGATCAAGAAAACAAAAAGAAAGATCAAATCTAAGGAACTATACAAGATAAAGTATATATGAACAAAAGGGAAAAGTGTGTGTATGGATTTATGTGAACAAACTTTTAGTAGGTTTGTGTATGAGATTGTTAAAGTAGTTGGCTCTATATATATAGGTTGTTAGTTGAAAACATTTATGGAAGGACACGTGTTAGAGGATCAAGGGGTGTTTGGAGATCGAATGGTTGAGATTTCGACAATTTACTTGAGATGGAGAGTTGACTAGGATATTTATAAAGGATGGTTCATGGAGACATCCATAAAATAATAAAAGTACAGCACGTAGTATGGGGAACCTCGTGGAGGAAGAAGGGTACGTGAAGGGACGTTGCCGACGCTTTATAATTATTAACGTAGTAGTGACATTATTGACATGTTGAAAGAAAAGACATTATTGACATGCTAATTAATGTGTAGTTAAGCAAATTTTTGCTATAGTTTATGTTTGAAGTCAAGTAGCCTTGAAAAGGAAGAAAGAAGGCAAGTGACTTGATGAGAGGTTTATTTGGTGTAAATCAAAGGTTGCGAGGAGATTGATTATTGTCCAATTAATATATTGTGATTCTATGTTATAAATAATAAAGGTCCAAATTCACCTTTATATTTTGCAAAAAGTCTAATTTTGCACTCCGTAAGAAGTTTGGCTCATGCATCTCCTTGTCATTATAATTTTGGCTTGAAATGGCCCTTAGTCACTAACATACCAATATTATGTAGGGAAAAAGTCCATATTGGCTTCTATATATGGTATATGTGAAAGTTATTAACTTTGCCCTTCGACGAAATAGACTATACAAAGAATCCACTTATTTTCACTGCACAATCTTTCTTTTACTTTAACCATGCTACCACCGACCATTCCAACATTAACCACAGTGGCGGATTCAGGATTTTCATTCAGGGTGTTCGAAAAAATAACTGGACCTAAATATACATTGTAATATATGTTCAGGGTGTTCAAAAATTAATATATGTACATGAACACAGAAAATTTACCCTACCAGGGTGTTCGGGTGAACACCCTGGCCTCTGCATCCGCCCCTGATCAACCACGGTACCGATTCTACCATCCCTCAACCAATTTGCCCTCACAACTCATGTCTACTCCATTTCCGTCACTTTTAATTAGTCGTTAGCAATTGCGCCCTGATCTTCTCTATTAATCTCATATATATATATATGAAATCCGCTCCTCCATTCACCATTCATCACCACAAATCACAACTTTCATTACCACTCATCCATGCATGATAGTTTCTTCAGAAGAACATCATCAGTCTTCATCTTTAAAGTAACTTCAAAACTTCAAAACGAATTCGCCAAAATGGAGCTGACAAAGAACCAGAAAAGGAGATTTTTTTTCTCTTTTCTTTAGCCATGACGCATTTTAGCTGAATTTCTTCGGGTTGTAGCCACATTGTAGCAACGTGGCAAGTTTATATGATAATTTAAAGACTAATAAATATTCCCCCCGCCCTCCGTTACAATTTATGTGTCTTAATTACTATTTGAAGAGCCAAAAGATATTTTCTTTGACCATCATTTTTTCAAATACTTTCTAAATATTTTGAATTGTTAAGTGTTGTGACTTTATAATACTTTTATGTAGTTTCTATATATATAAATTTTATTTAAAAAATAATGACGATTCTATGTCTGAATTCACATAGAGCATTAGTTAGTTTGAATTTGGAAATAAGCCACATAAATTGAAACGAAAAAAGTATATAATAAGGAAAAGGTCCAAATTTTTCCTTGCGTTTAAAAGTTTGGTTCAATCATTACCCCGCCGTTAGTAAATAAGGGTAATTTCGAGCCAAAATTGTAACCACGAGAACATGGATGAGCCAAACTTCTAACGGAAGGTAAAGTTAGACCTTTCTGTAAAGTATAAAGGCTAATCTAGATCGTTTTCCTTTTATATGTAATGCCGTAATAACAATCAATTTGTACATACATACCTTAATTATTTTATAGGTATTTATCACCTATCACAAGCACATGTAGTTGAGTTACTCTGACTACCAAAATTTCAGCGATTAGAAAAATCACCTACTTAGAATTTACATCCTATTTTTTATTCAATTTCATTAATTATTAGGCCATACTCTTGAGTGCTTAGAAGGGTCAATGACTTAAAATTTGGTCTTGGAACAGTTTTATTTCTTCAGATTCTGGAATAGTACGTATTACATGAGTTGGCATTATGCATGTTATGAAATTTAATAATGGAATGGGAATAAAAACAAGTCAGCAATTACTAGGACAGATAAGAGGCACCGGCAAAATTTCAGCATTAAATCACTCGATGTACATATTATTAAAATTTATAGATGTACTATGAAAATTGTATAATGCATCGAAGTTGGAGGCTTCATTTAGTGTGAATATATGATCTTGTGATATGTTGGAATTTATATTCCATTTTCGAGGAGCTCTGTGAAAATTATACTCTCTCCGTTCCATAATAAGTAGTAATTTAGGCTTTTCATTTTGTTTCAAAATAAGTAGTGCTTTGGAATTGCAAGATGAAATTGATCTTGTTCTTCCAAACTTATCATTATTTATAATCAAGAATCATTAAGTAGTTTTTCCTTTTCTTAGGCATTAATTAGAGATATGTTAGTAAAAACACTCATAATTTTCTAAGAGTGAGCAATTTCTTAATGGATGTGCATAAGCAAAAAACACCACTTATTATGGAACAGAGGAAATATATATTTTTTTTTTTTTGGTGAAAGGGTTGATTCTTATTGGCTGTAGACTTGCTAACTCATGTTAATTATGATTATAACAATGTCAATAAGTGTCCGGACAAAAGTAAAGCCATATTTGTTTGCGCTTCATGAATGTCTTAATCTTAATTATTTAGATCTCAGATATTAAGTGTTTGTTTATAGATCTGAATCTTAATTATTCAGATCCTAATCATTAAGTGTGTTTGTTTTTATAATTTTACAATCACTTAATGGATCTAAATAGATCTGAATGATTAAGATCTATAACAAAGTCTTAGGTCCATTTGTATGCATTAAGATTAAGAGATCTGAATTTGAATGCACATCTGAATGATTAAGATGTTGTCTTTAGATCTGAACACTGAATGATTAAGACTATTTGTTTTCAACATTTGAATGTGTATAATTTATTTATTATTATACATAATAAATAAACAATTCAAACTAAAAGTAATGAAATATTAAAAAAAATAAAAATTTAATAAAATGAAATTATTATTTAATAAAAAATAAAACATCTATGTTCACTAGTGATGGTGGAGATGGTTTGTAGTGATAAGGGTTGGTGCTAGTCGCTAGTAAGGGTGGTGGTGATAGTTGTGATAGTGGAGATGGTTGGTGTTATAGTGACTGGTGTAATTGTGGATGTTAGTAGTGGTGGTGGTGGCTGTGATTGTGATGGTGGAGTTCTTTTGATATTAGTAGTTGGCGTTGTTAGTGCGATGGCTGAAGATGTGTGGTGGTTGACAATGGTGTTGGGGATAGTTGGCGGTGGTGCTAGTTCTAATGGTGGAGGTGGTTGGTAGTAGGTGTTACAGTTCGCTTTTTACGCGGGTTAAGGCATAAAAGCTACTACGAACTTGTTGGTGCTCTTTTGGACTTTGTTTTTTGAAAAGAGTAGCCACCTAATTTTTACGAAATTAGGAAAATCAGGGGTGGAGGTTTATTCAAATACAATGAAAAATCCTTCGTAATCCAGATTTCTAGGTAAGGGTTCTGATGATCCCCTGAGGAAGGTGTTAGGCCTCGCAGTATTAAGGATCTTTACTATACAGTTGACCTGTTTATTTAGTATTTATTCCCATATTCAAAATCTGTCATCTGCATATCATTTGGTTTTGAGAAGAATTGAATATATCCCGTTTATATATAGGGTACCTAGGTTCGAATTTATGATATCCGAATACAAATAGTTTTCTTTATATATAAGGATAATATATTGTTTTGTAAAATATAAGAGTTGTTTATTGGATAGGTAGGCGTAATTTTTATTCATGCTTAACCTCATATTTGACTTGGATCAGTCTGTTTTAATACGTTTGGAACGCCTTTCCTAGTACCTTTATAATTACGAACGGACTCTTGGCCTTGACTCATACAAAAGTTTTTGCTATCTTATTTTGTGCACATATGTTATGAAAAGAAACCGGTTTTACCCTTTGCATTCGGGGTTAAAAAAAAACACGACCACTTATATATAGAAAAATCCCCATTTTGGGCTTGTCCCAATGTTTAAATTTTGTTTTGCTTTCTTTCTTTTTCTCGGAAGTTCAGTTGGGTTTTAGGCCCAAAGCATATATCGGGCTTTGGTCCAAAATCTTTCTTTATTACGGAGCATGGCCCAAATCACTTTAGCTCAATTCTTTGTTTTGATAAAAAAAACGTAGTCCAATTTGCAAAGAATGCACCCTTTAGCTTTGAAACTAATCTGGTTTTTTCTTTCAAAAGAGGTTGCAGTGTTTTGACCTCGAAATTCCTTTCATTCCTTTATTTTAACTCGTGTCAAAGTGATTTTACCGGTTTGCCCATTTAATCTTGAAAAGCTATTATGCTAACTCCGGGTTTTGAAAATCGGTTTTGGGGACTTAGAGTCAATCTAAACGGCATAAGTACCGTTGTCCTATGACATGAGTTTTTACAAGTTTACAAATACATGAAAACTCAAAAAATGGAAAAAAGACAATAAGCAAATAACATAAAGACTAGGGGCGTACCAAGCCCCTAGCCAGCCATTTTCACCCATGGTAGGGCCTTCTGCGGGCCAAGCTATTTACGTCGTCTTCGCGGACTCAATATCTTCGAGGAAAGAATTTTCCTTATTGGGCTAGGCAGGTTGACCCGACTCGAGTGGTGAGGGGGGGGGGGGGGGGGGGGGGGAAAGAAAAAGGGAAACCGGTTAGTTTATATTTACTGAACTTATCACATTCATAACTATATAACTATATATATATACCCATGGTTGGGCCTTGTGCAGGCCAAGCTATTTACGTCGTCTTCGCGGACTCAATATCTTTCGAGGAAAGAATTTTCTTTATTGGGCCAGACAGGCTGACCCGACCCGAGTGGTCATGTGGTGAGGGGGGAAAGAAAAAGGGAATCCGATTAGTTTATATTTACTGAACTTATCACATTCATAACTATACATATATATATATATATATATATATATATATATATCAAATAAATCTATAAGTCTTGTAATTATCACATTTCTCTTCACCTCTGAGCTTCTATTGGTAAGAATTCAAGTAGATATAGGGGAAAAGTCGTCACCCCCCATATTCCTGATGCCGCACAAGTTCTAAGGGGTTTCGTGAACCCCCGACATGGCTGGTCACCAGGGAGGGGCTTAAGACCAAGCCACAGGTACTACTTTTGCTCCCAAACCAATATAACCAGAAGAAGAAGGGAGGATAACATAAGACCTCAAAAAGAAAAGAAAAAAACTAACATAAGATGTCATACAGAATGACCATCAGCAAGTAAAAGTAACAAGTATAGTGTAAGTAGAGGCAAGAGCTAAAACACATGACCTCGAGCTAGACAGAAAACAAACACAGTACATGGATATGAAGTAAGCAGGGACAAGTCATATAGTCAAGGTAGACAAAGAGCAGTTGCATAATGGTCATAAAACAACAGAGGGAGGATCATAACTCACAGCCATGGGTGGACAAGAAGCAAGATCATGATACATGACCATGTATAAAACCAATAAGTTGTAGTATACAGACATGAGGTGAACAGGGATAAGGAAAAACCAGGGCATATGATCATAAATGAACACAACACAGGCTATAGTATGCAGAAGAGCAGACACGAATAAAAATACAAGATACATGATCATGGATAAAACAACATAAGTTGTAGCAGGCAGAGAAGGTAAACCAAATAAAACCCATAATATATAGTTTTGAATAGGCAAGATAAGAGGAAGTATATTAGTAAAGAGACAGACAGGAACAAAACCAGCACATGGTCATGAGGGCAATTCAAACAGGGTGCAATCATTTAGGTGAGATAATAAAGCAAAACCAATGCATAATCATGAAAAAGAGTTCAGAACTATATGCCACACATAGGTGGGATAAGTAAAACAGGAATCAATATATGGTCATGGAAATGGATCAAAACAGCAGAACTGCAGGCTACATTTAGATGAGACAAGTGAAGGAAGAACCCATACATAGTCAGGAAAATGAACTCAGAAATGAACTCAGAATTGCATGCCATACTCAGTAAGAACAAATATCTAGCCATGGAAATGAATTCAATAGCATGCCACATTCAGATAGCATGAGTACAACAAGAACCAATATGTAGTCATGGAAATGAATTCAAACAGCATGCCACAGGCAGAGGACAAACAGTAGCAACTTTGAGATACATGGTCATGGCATGGGCAAGGCAAGATTTGATACTAGGGTAATAAAACACAGAAAGGGAAACAACAACTATATTCCCAAATACAAGTAGAGTCCTGAGATAGATGTGGAAATATGAGGAACTCAAAAGGTTTTTCCCAGGATTTCCAGGCATTTAATCTCTTATTTTTTCTGGCTTATTGATGGCAGAGAGGAACAGACAAATGTACAAGGCAACTCACATGTCCCATAGACCACAAAGAATGCCATGGCACCTCTTATTTGGAGGAAAATGTGTTGTCATCCAAGTTTTATTGGTTCTCCCAAATCCTCACTCCAAGGTCCCTTTTAAAAAGGCTTTCTTAAGTTATGTGACTTAGAGTTTATGTCAGCACACTCCTTATTTCATTCCTCATTAATCAACTAGTGGAAAAATAGTAAAGACAACTAACACTTCAAAATCATATTTTATCTTTTACTTAATCCTAAGTTCTTGCAAACAAACCATTATTTGGCCAAAGTGTGTGGTGAACTTGTATTAAAGCCGACACTAACCCCAGATTTCTCAACCCCAAAATAGCATTAGGTGAAAATATACTCACATTAGACAAGAATAAAGAGACTCCAAACTTGAGGCAGGACACATATTCACACAAAGTCACATATACCAAACAAAATTTGGATTGGAAAAGCCGTTAAAACAACCAGACATGACTATGCTGAACTTTAATGATAATCAGACCTCAACCAATAGTGTCACATGAGTCCAATGAGCCTGGACTATTACATAGTTGGCATTCAAGTATGATCAAGCAAAGTAAAAGCTCATGGGCACATAGATTAGTTAAGCCTGAGCATGTGTAGCACAATTAAATAAATGCAGACCTAAACCAACACATAACTAACCATTTAAAGGCAAGATTAACACCTTAGGTAGTCACAGGTGGAATAGCACAGGACTGACCATACAAAGGCAAGATTAAACCTCATGGATTTGACTAACCATAGACAAATCTGATCATGTAGACAGGATTAATATGCTACATTGTTGAGCACTGGCCTAAAGGATAATTGTGTGGACTATAGGTAGTTAAATGCAGCATTGTGTCAAACTTACATAGCACAACATCACAAGATCAGGCTTAAGGCAAAACTAATTTGGATCAAATAACACTGCTGCACATTGTGGATCAAGGTTTTCATATAGTTAGCATTTAGAGGTATGATTAAGTGAAATATGACCTGGTTGATTCATGATTAGGATAGAGTGGGCATATATAGCATATTTATGCAATTACAAGCCTGAACTAGCATAGAATTAGTCATCATTAAACATGTAGCTCATACTTAGGCAATTATAGAATGGAAATGCACATGATCCCCTTACATCAGGGTAAAAATGAACTCTCATGAACTAAACTAATCATTTAAACAGAATTATTCACACAAAAGGATTAACAAGACTACCATTCTAAGGTTGAACATATAGCTAATCAATGCAGCCCCAAACATCAAATACAGATCTATAATAATACTATATACCATATAATCAAACTGTAAAGAAAAACTGATCTTAGCTAGGCAAGATTAATACATGTAGATCATGAATTGTCATAGCATTAACCAGAAAGGGTCACATAAATTAACAGGCACTTAAAGAAGTAAGAAACTATGACTAGCACAACAACATTAATTGAAAACTAACCATATAATAGCACAAATAGCTCATAGAAATTACTGAAACTTAAAAATTAACAACAAGATAGGAAATTACCTTTTGTATGCGCAGCTGAATCAAGATCTGAACTTGGAGCCCTCTTTTGTGCTTCCAAATCCCAAACTCGAGCCACAAATACAAATAAAACACAGAAAAGAGTAAAGACTTTTGAATAAAAAAAGATTTTTTACCCTCTTAACTTAAAATTATACTGATAAAAGCTATTCTCCCGAGTAAAACTCAATATGAAGCTTTTATATTCGGTTTTCCGCCTTTCTTTTTTTTCGCCTCCCCCTTTGTGTCAAACATGAGGTTCTATTTACAGAACCATCTAAAATATCCTCTGAACGAAGAAAAACGATATGGGACTTTCAATGTTTTACAAGTTCTATCTCAGGTCTCGCATTAAACGGTCCAGATCGAAAAAGGAAAAGCAATCAACGGCTTGCTTCGCGTCTTAACAACTATAAATAAATAAAAAATAGCAAGATGTACAAGGATTATACCTTAGTGGTGTGTTTGGAGGATTTAATCAAAGAAATATGTGAAAAAGGACTTCTTTGCCATTACCGTGTCTCACACGCCTGCGCCACCTTAAAACCGGCGATAGGACAACAGGAGAAAGGGAGAAGGGTGAGGCGGTGCTAGGGTTAGATGAGAACCCTAGCCACTTGAGAGGGTAATGACCCTCCTTAAGGGTCTGATATTTTAAGAGGGAGTATTATATGTTTAGGCTTTGGGCCGGGTCAGTCTCTTTTGGACTAGGCTCAGCCGTTTGGTTAAATGAGAAGAAGAGGGGCCTTTTGTATATTGTATACACATACAAATGTATGTCAAATGTACACCTATGCGTAGGGGGAAAACGGGTATTTTTATAAAGTAGACAAATACTTTAAATAGCTAATTATGATTGTAATTAATCAAATCACAATCAAATTCGGACGTAACTAATTTAAAAACACGACTGTTAAATTCATTTTAGCAAACATGGCCTCAGTTGGCTTTAAAAACTAACTGATTGTTGCAATTATAACCTTTTACCTAGCTAATTGCAAAAATATCCTTGACTAGTCTTAATCCGATTGATCATTTCAAATACAGCCTCATTTTGGTATTAATTAACCAATTAAAGCTAATTTGCTCTAGTGGCCTCAATTGATGTGCCAATGGATTTGGTCATTTTGAATTAAGCCTGTAGGAGGTTAAATCTGCAAAAGTGACCCCAATCACCTTAAACCATGAATTGGTTAATTCAAATGTGGTCATTTACGTAAAATAATTAAATAATCAAAACCAATTTGCAAAATGACCCCTCTAATTAACCAAATTAATTACTAAAACAATTATGCAAACACACAGAATTAAAGGTTGAGGGGGTAAAATGGCCAATTGTTTTAATTATTCAAATTCCTTGGATAAAATAAAATAAATTATTTGCTAATTAGACTTCTCCCTGACTTAACAATTAAATAAATAATTATTCAATTTTTTTCTTTTGATTAATTCTAATAAAATGTTCCATAAATGTCATAAAATATCAATTAATTTCTAAATAATTTATATTGTCATGAAAATCCTTTTTATCAATCCAAAAGAATAAAACATTGACCTGAACAATTTTATAAAAATCTGTTTAGACAAGATGCACAGCTCATTTTATTATCCAAGGACTCTGAGTAATTAAAATAAATTACGGAAGTAAAAAATTAGGTGTCAACAGTAGGTTTTGACCGCAGTGGTGGTAATGGCTAATAGTGATGGTGGAGGTGACAGTGGTGGTGGCAGTGAATATGATTATAATGATGGAGGTGGTAGGTGTGGTAGCGATTGACAGTAATGGTTGGCACTGGTGGTGGTTGTCAGTAGTGGTTGTGACGATGATAGTGGCTGGTGGTTGGCGATAGCGACGGTAGTGGCTGGTGGTTGCAGACAGAGGGATGGTGAAATATCCACACAAAAGTATATTTTAATGATATTATGACCTTATTCAAAATCTTAATGATTAAGACCTATTTAGACCAAATAAATGCTGAAATCTTAATGTAAATAAATAAATGCACATCAGACATCTAGTAAGTGTAAACAAATGAAGCCTATTAAGATGTCTAGTTAAAGATTTTTACAAAGATGCAGTTCATCACTACTGTGTCCACTTTCACTGCTAACCACCAATGCCTCACACCATTGTCAACTACCGCCATCCACCACCTACGACCACCATCATCAGCCACAACCAATCAAGTAAATTAGTTGGCACCAGTCACCACCATTTACAATCATCATCACCAACCACCAATCACTAACAACATTCACCATAACCATCTACCACTATATATCATCAATAACCGTCATCATTCACCAATACCATTTGCTATCACTATCGTCCACCATTATTATTAGTTTCCACCACCCATTACCATGATCAACAACCATTGTTAATCACTAGTCAGCCATCATCATCACTATTAACTAGCTATTACCCAGAACTACCACCATCACCCAGCACAATTCCTAGTCAGAACTCACAACCGTCATCGCTAGACATTATCACCTCTAACTATCATATACTTTTCTAAACATATTTTATCGATATAGTATTTAGATCAATTTAGTAAAGCCAATTTTTTTTTATATTCAGATGTTAAGAAAACAAACAATCTCAATATTTTAGTATTTATATCTTAATAAAACATTTTAATAGTCAGATTCAGATATCTAAATCTTAATGCACATCTTAATATTCAGATGCGCATTCAGATTCAAACATCTTAATCTTAATGAAAACAAATGAGACCTTACTCATACTTAGGAGTCGTTTGGTTGCGGTTAGGAATGGAGTTATTGATGTATATATTAAAACTAGTATAGCTAATGTTATGCTTGGTGGTTTTTTAGTTGCTTTAATTAGGATAGAGTTCTGGACATCAAGTATAATATTTTTTTTTTATCATTTTACAATAACGTATAAATAAAATATGCATAAGTTGTGAGTCAATTTATATATTATTTTATGCAGAATAAAATATGAAATAACTAATACATGAATAACTAAACCTTATATAACTATATTTTATATCATTCTAACCAGCAACCAGTGGAGGAGCCAGGATGTTTTATCAGGGGGTTCAAAAATATAAAAGAGTAAGAAACGAGGAAGACAACGGGGTTCAACATCTACTATTTATACATAAAAAATAATTTTAACCTTGTGTATACATGGTAATTTTTCGCCGAAGGGAGTTCGGGTGAACACCCTGGCCACCACTTGGCTCCGCCACTGCTAGCAACCAAGCGGTACTTGTAATAATAAATCAATTAATAAATGACATGTTTTTATATACACTTTTGTCATTTAACTATAATTAATATATATTATTTTATTTCAATATATCACCTAAAGATTAATTAATATATTTTAATATAAATAACGAATTTCAACAAATCACTTTCCTTACAAATCTTCGTCCAACCAAGTTGTTATAGTGATAAAGCCAACATTTCTCTAAGAGCTATAATAAAATATAGGGGAAGTATGTCCTTCAACAACTTATTTCAAAACTTAATTAAATTGCATCATTCATAACCTTGAGTAGATGAAAATACTTAAACTTGTTCATTAATAAGAAACCCAAACTTTTTAAAATACAATCATCAAAGTAAGAAAAAAACTTAAAAAACATTCATCAATTAATGCCCTTGAGTTGATCTTCCGCCTCCACCGCGAGATGTGCCACCACCACTAGAGGTACTTCCACCACGAAAGTTTTCTATACCACGAGAGATACTTCGACCGCGAGATGTAGTTTGACCACCATGTCGTAAGGGACACTTGCGCTTATCATGACCAACATAATTGCAAAATGAGCATTTTCGAGTGTATCTCCCCTGGAACATCCATTTCATTATGAATACGCGAGTATGCATTCTTTCTGATTTTACGGATAAATGCTTTATTTGCAACCATTGAAAATGGATCCGGTGGCCAATAACTCTCACTACCAAGTGGGTAGAACCTTCCAGCATACGTTCTTGCATAATTTTCAACTGTATATTCCTTAGCTATGTACGGGGAGGCGTTCTTTCCTATTGCGATAAAACACTTGAAGGCATGAGAACATGGCATGTGATATGATTGCCACTTGCCGCATGTGCATGTTCTTGGAATCTCACAAATTGTGTGGACGTTACCTCCTTTATCTTGGTGCACACTTGTTGTGAGTTCAAATATGCGCTCTGCAGGGTTATACTCCATCCGGTCATGTTTCTGAGCCTTATATTTGTGGTATTCGAACAGTTTTGACGGTTTTGGCATCCATCTTAGACCTACTGTTGCATGTTCTTTGGCCCCTTTTGATCTACTGACGAACCGCTCCACAACCTGCTTAAATGTCATTCTCACCATTGCGGTGACGGGTAGTCCCCGTGCAGATTTCAACAAGCCATTGAATGACTCAGAGCTGTTTGTTGTAAGCATACCCCATCGCCTACCTTCATCCTGGTGTAATATCCATTTGTCTTTATCAATTGCATTCAACCAGCGGAAGGCTTCCTCATTCGCCCGCTTAATAATGTCCATCTGTAGGTTAAACTTCTTCTCCTGATGCTCTGCTGCAGCCGCCCACATCCAATTGCAAAGTGCTGGGATTCGATATGCCTTTTGGAAGTTTGGCTTCAAATGCCTTAAACAATCAAGATGGTAGGCAAAGGGTGGCTGCCACCCCTGCAAATTGAACATATTGTGCAATATGCCAGCATGTCTGTCTGATATCACACATATTCCCATGCGATCCTTAATAACGTGTTGCCTTAAGTAGTCCAAAAACATACCCCATGTACTAATGCTCTCATTAGCTGCAATTGCAAAAGCTAGAGGGAATATAGCTCCATTTGCATCCATTCCAACTGCTATTAGCAGCTTTATGTCATACTTCCCGTACACATGTGTTCCATCTATTGATATTACAGGCCGACAATGAGCAAAACCATCAATGCATGGTTTGAAGGCCCAAAACACAAAATCAAAAATATTACCGGGCACACCAGGATTCGATTTGAGCTTCCATTCAACAACAGTACCATGATTGAAATGTTGTAGAGCTGCCATGTATCTCGGCAACGTCTTGAAAGAGCCCTCCCAATTGCCGAGGACTATCTCATGTGCACGCCTACGCCCAAGATACGCCTTCCTCCTAGTAACAGTTTTGCTATATACTTTCAGGATGGCTCTAATACAATCTTTAATAGGGAACTTGAAAAAAGTTGAAATATCAGCATATAACAACGAGGAACATTATATTAACACCAAAAATAAAAAAAACTTAGGCGAAGGGGATACCTTGTTTTTTCTCTAATGTCGCCAACTAATACACGCACAATCAAATTAGTATTTAGATTGCAATGATCATCTGGGAGGTCACCCATATCACAAGTGTGCTTTGTGTAGAACTTTGAAATAGTCCACATCTTTTCAGCAGTTTCCTTATCACGGAGCATCCATTCGCAGCCTTGATATTTTCGCTTGCAGACCAATCGCCAAAGTTTTCGTGTGGAATCGTCAACTTTAAACTCGTTCATCCTCTGGATGCAATAAATATTAACATCCCTTTGCAATGATTTTTTCGAGCTGAAAATCATCCCTTTTTCAATATGAGCCTTTTGTTTTAAAAGATCCACTGGCTCTTTTCACAAACTTCACCGAATATGATCATCACCCCTAGTAAAGACAGAGGCATCTGGGCGATCTTGAAGATGATCAAGATAGGGGAACTCATCGGAATGCCACCGAATCGGGGTCGACTCTTGCTGTTGAAATTGGCTTTGCGGCTGAACAGGAGTCGACTCTTGCTGTTCAAATGGTTGCTGTGAATTCAGTTCCTCCTCGTGTGCCGGATTGTTCATCATGTCTTGCAACAGTTCTACTTGATGTTGAGGATTAGTTCCAACCTCAATCTCATCGTCACTTTCCTCCTCATTAGGTATTTCCTCACTATCGCTGGATGATGTCACTATATAATTCGGATAATCTGGACCATCCATAGCAGGCCTTTGCCTATAATTTGGTGAAACCACCATATTTTTCCTACATAAGAAATTAGGGTGTTTTAACTACTACACATCAAATAACACTATTGATGTTAAAAAAAATAGACGTACCGATAGTAATCAACTGCACCGAAACTTGAGGAAGGACCATCGCTTTGAGTTGTTGGATAGACTGAGGATGTTCCAACCTGATTCATCCATCCCGATTGAGAAGACCGTCCGATATGATCCATATCAGGTGTATAACCCCTAAATAATATAATCGACATCATTAGTAGCATTCAAGTGCCACTACACATAATAATATTAATAATAAAAATGAATATTTACCACTGCCCGTCAAATTGCTGACTTAAACTATCCAGAGGCATTTGGCTAGTCAAAATGCTTTCATAGGTACTCATGTCAGGGTAATTGTGTTGATAAGTAGGTTCCGCTTGAGTGACTTCGGACTGAATTATAGACGGGGCTTCCTGACGAGGTCTATTTCGGGCTTCCCGAGGAGCCCTAGCCATGAATTCAAGTCGATTAATGAGGACCTTCTCTATATACATTTCAAGGACGTTTAAAGTTATGCATTGCCTATAATCATAAGGCGCCTTCAAATAATCAGTCAAAGAATCATCGTCTTGAATGTACCACTGTCCATAACTAGTTACACCTTGCGGCATAAATGACATTGGATATTTTTTAATTATATTTAGATCAAAATCACTTCTACTAACTTGTAGTCTATTATACAAGTCTTGGAGTAGTTTTGAGAATTTTAAGTCAAGTGGAAACTTAACATGGTATTTTGGGGAAGAATTGTAACACAAATTATTTTCCTCGAATATAATTTGTCCGTCCCAGAATAAAAAAACTCTAATTCTTAGAACATCTGTCATATTTTGAATAATTTAGGAGGAATACAAAATGCAAAAACAAGATGAAACTTTGAATTTTTTGCTTTTTTTTGCCTTATACGAACTCGGTATTAATAGGATTTGAAGTTTGAATATAGAACCAACGCATGCATGCAATTTACAGTGTCTAGCAGTGTTACGTCAAATCAAATTAAGAACGGAGTGTTGCATAACGCATGAAATAACTGCGTTATGTCAGGTCGCAGCAGAATAGCACAGTAAATTACTGTTTTATTCTGTCACAAATACTGCGTTATGACAGTATAATGCAGTAATTTAATGTGTTATACTAGTATAACACACTATTTTACTGCGGTATACCCCCCCCCCCCCCATACCATCACCTAAACTGTCAAACAGAAAACCGTCATGATTCGAATCAAACTTTATATAACGTAATTTGACGAATAGTTGTTACCAACCAGACAATATTCCACACAAAATTGAGTTACTATGTAATTTTTTGACCAATTTAGAGATATTAGTTGTGTTATATCGTTCACTCAGGCAAACATATTTGAAGCAATGGGTAGGACCTGGGAACTAGATGATGATGAATTTCATTACTCAAATAACTCTAACGATAGATTCAATCGAGAATACAATAATAAATGAGAGAGGAGTGGGATTGGCGTGTTAGGGAGGCTACAACACTGGAGCACAAGTTAGCGTCAGTAGGGCTTAAACGCCCAAAAAACGTGCTATGTCAATGCCTCGCGGAACTCCACAAGAGTTTAATTTGGCTCTTAATCGTTTTCGCGAAGAGAACAATCGGATGCAAATACGTTAACATAGGGTAGAATATGGTATACATGGTAGCACATGATTTCGATCCAAGTTGGATTCAGACTGTGAAACGTCCGATGAAGATTAATATTTTTCTTACAATAAGGTAAGTAGGTAGGGTCATAAAGACCCTCCCCCCTCCCCCCGAGGGTACTTGGGGGTTTGCAACTATATAAGTAGCCTTTTCTTTTGTTATTAGACTACACCATATTCAATGTCGAGTAGTAGAAACTCAGCTTGGTCTTTATTCCTTCCAAAAGAACCAAATAGCAGTGATGATGAGAGTTCAAATCATAGCAGTTTTTTCGAGCGATACTAGTGATTTCAAAATAGATGAGCTAAATCCCCACCTTCTTATAGAGCGTAATGATGATTTCTGCAATGTGAAATATTCAAATCTGCGGGAATATTATTGTGGTTTACGCCGAGAATGGTCACATCGGCTTGTCGAATCAGAACGTCTTGTTCGTAACTTGGAAAATCTCAACCCTCCAATCCCAACAAGGTACTCCTTAACCATGCCTCAAGTAGGTCCAGAAACTTGCGAGCTTGCCATGCAAAGGATTAGAAAAAAAAACAACAGAATGCTGGCAAGATGATGTAGATTTTACATGCTAAAGTTGGCCGAAGAACAAGCATCATCAACCGGTAGAGAACTAACTGCTACTAAAAAAGACGTGTCTTAAGAAACTACCAATATTTTTCTGAGGACGATATTGAGGACTTGTACTCTGATGATGATTAAGAATGTTGTAATTTTAGTTTTAAGTTAAATTTATGATTATGCTGTTATTTTGAAGAATATTAGTATGTTAAGTATTTTCATCTACTCAAGGTTATGAATGATGCAATTTAATTAAGTTTTTTTTTTTTGTATGAATGCTGTCATTTTGACTAACTTTTAATTAATTATTAATGAACAAGTTTAAGTATTCATAAAGAACTTCAAGCTAATGTCACCGAGCCTTCAAACGAAAATGGCGTTCGAGCACTTTTCAACCACTAAAACGGCCATCCGAAGTTTTGTGTATCCTTGATGTATTGATCCTACCTTATTAATCGCGCAAAAATAAGTAGGGTTCTATATAAAATATTGAAGTTTCGGGGTCCCGAAGCATGATTAATCTATGGTCAAAGTACGTTAAAAAGTGTACTGGAAGAAGGGTTAACCAAAAGGGGCGAAAAAAAAAGGAAGTAGTTAACGGAGCCGTCCCCATTAAGTGCTTTAGCGCAGTAAATTACTGCGCTAAAGGTAGTTTGGTAACATTTTTTTTAATTGGGGTATTTTGGTTCAAAATTGTTTTTGTGGGGGCATTTTGGTTCCGGAATTAAGGAAAGTATATAAATATTTCATTTACATTAAATACAGATTTAGAGCATTTTGTATGTCCTGAATCTCGTCGTTTAGTTACTGAGTTTTTCATTACTTTGGGTGGTAGCCTTATTAGGGGGAAGACTAAACAACATGTGGTTTTCTTGTCTTTATTGAGACAGAATATAGAATATGAGTAAAGTTATGGCTGATTTATCTTGGATGGTGCACTTGTTATTAGATTTGGGGTTGAATATATAAATAAGGGGATCCCAGTTCTTTGTAATAGCCAGACAGCTATTCACATAACCAAAAAATATGTCTTTCACGAACGAACTAAACATATCGAAGTTAGATTGTTATATATTTTATTAAGGAAAATTTACAGTCCATAACTATCTCTAAGACTTATTTATTAATAATAGCTATCTTTTTAAAATTATATTTGATAGCTTAATTATTTATTAAAATACCATTTATAACTCGTTTTTGTAATTGCCAGTGTATTTCTCTAAAAATAAGGTACCTCTCTCTCACTTACTCACAATTTTTTTTTGTTATAA
The DNA here is from genome assembly GCF_019175385.1 of Lycium barbarum. Lineage (NCBI taxonomy): Eukaryota > Viridiplantae > Streptophyta > Magnoliopsida > Solanales > Solanaceae > Lycium > Lycium barbarum. Next base: position 123,822,371 of record NC_083341.1, read on the forward strand.
ATATTATTATAATATTGTGATGTCTATCTTTAGGAGGAATTTTAGGGTTTGTGACTTTGGCACCAAGTCAATTCTCTCCTATAAATAGAGGGGTTCTCTTCATTGTATTTCATCCCAATAAGAGAAATAAGAACTCTCCCCTCTTCTCTCTTTCTCCACAATATTCTTGTTCTTTGCTTTATTATTTTATAACACGTTATCAGCACGAGACTCTGCCATTTTGAGTTTAATTTTCTATTTCAGATAGAATTCTTAGAGATTTTCGAGATTAAACTCATTTCGAGAATTTGCTGAATTGTGATCGAGTACCATAATAGAGATATGGGAGAGCTATATCATTTAGAGCTTGACATGAGTGCAAGCCAAATGAAAAGTTTCCTTTTGCTGTTTGAAAGAAATTAAATTGATGCTAAATTCCTCCAGATGTAGGTAAGTAATTTTCTCTACTAATGTTGTTTACAATGGTGAGATCCGTGAATATGTGGAATACGGTCAATTGTTTATAATCCTTATAGTGGCTTAGCTTTGTCTTTTGCTACTAATAGTATGTTATTATTACGTTTGATTCGTTTGATCTATGGAATCTAAGTGGTTCATTTGATTATTTATGTCTCGACTTGTTCCCGAAGAACAATATCGTTAAAAGGGATTGTGATATTAATTCCATATCCTTTAATGGCGAAGAATGAGAATTTACAAGAAATATATGAATCACCAGAAGTGACAATATTTCTTAAGTCTCCTTATGATTAAATTCATTTATGCCGCCTATATGAAGAGGTAATATTTCCGATGTATTGTTCTGGCTACAATTGAAGTTGTGTTTGAGCAAAATTCTTTACATCATATGTACGTTTCGATTTGCTCCTGAAGTAGCAACATCTTAAAAGAGGTTCTAAACTATCATAATTTGACATGGTTAAATCACGTTCAGATGATTATGTACCATTCCCGAAGAATGAGAATATTTGATAAATGTTACAAATACAGATCCATTCCCTGAAGTGAATGTGATGATATTTAATAAAGATTATAAATTCAGACATGCTCTTGGTTGTGAATATATCAAGCCTCACCTCCAGAAGAGGTAGAATAATTGGAAAAAAAAAAATCTACGATTTACTTCCGAAGTAGTAAACTCAGAAATCTGCTCCCGAAGTAGTAAACTCAGAAATCTGCTCCCGAAGTAGCAAACTCAGAAATTTACTCCCTAAATCGCAAATTTTGAAATCTACTATTGTTTATCTCATGACACCAACAGTGTTTAACAGTAATACTGCAATTGAAATCGAATTAGGAGAAAGTTTGAATGGGTAATTGTCCACTGTTCATATTCAAGGTATGATAAATATTTAATTTATGCCAAGACCCGATCGATTGCAATATTTGTTGTCCTTGCAAGAGAGGAAATTCTGGTAAAGTTCACTTGTTCCCTTCCATTTCTTTGCTCTCATTATTAGCAGAAATCATGATAGCTATTATTTGGTGATGTTGTAGCATGTATTAGTAAAAGATTGGAAAGTTCTAAGAAAGTTCACGTCTGGAAAGAAAACCAAGAAAAGGAAAAAAAAATTGATCAATTTATTTACTCTTTCTGTTGATAATATGAATCCTCTTAATTTGGAATTATCTCTTAAAAGGAATACGTTTGACACATTATATGTAAAGTAAATTAAAAGTTTTAAATTTTCAGCAAGGAACCACTTATGGTTACTGAATGTATAACATAATCTTATAGTCAGCGGAATTACCGAAAAGTATGTGTATAAGCCTCAAATATTCTCTTTTGGCTTTCTTTTTTATATTTGTTCTTTGTTACTAAACATATTTGTGCAGATCTATTTGACTCTCGTGGTAACATATTTGTATCAGATCTATTAGACTTCTCGTGGTAGCGATATTTCTACTTTGAAAATTTATTGTATCACCACTACCAAAGCGAAGGAATGTAGCTGGATGATAAAATTTGATATCCTCTTGATCGAACTTTAGAGGTTACGATTCTGGCGAAATTTTGTAAGTTTCATTTTATATGATTAAATTTATTTATGCCTATTACCACCAGAAGTGGTAATTTATTTCATGTCTTCATGCTTATTATGAAATATATATAAATATATAGTGCAAAATCAATTAAAGGCTCAAGAAGAGCTAACCACTCATCTACAAGATCATGACACTAGTAGTGTCCAAACAAAATGTGATTATGGAGAATAAATTAAAGGCTCCGAAAGAGCCTATATGTCATTCATTCTAAATTGAAATATACGAAGGTGTCATAACTGAAACACGAGTTGTAGTAAACCCGAAGTTTACTAAAGTAAATGGCTATCATATTGAAGCTATAAATGATTGGAGGATTAAATATCTAGAAAATTATAGTGGGTAAGAAATATGTTTATGAATGGTTACCCTCTTTACTCTCCAAATTGTACTACACAAATATAAGCATGATGAATCACATGGTAAATCAGAAGTTTATAGGTGCAAACAATAATTCATGTCATAGTAAACCAGAAGTTTACTAAAACAAATAGCACATGGCATGGTAAACTTGAAGTTTACTAGTATAAATAATTTTATTAGTCGGCATGAGCGGTATGGCTATCCCGATTCAAATATGATGTGCAAATTGAGTATTTGACATATATTGAAGAACTAGAAGATTCTTTAAGGAATTATTTTTGTTGCTTGTTCTCATGATCAGTGTTTTAAAAGGCGGGGGCGTAAGGCGAAGAGTTTTATGTCTGCCTCAGCGAGGCGTAAGCCCCGAGGCACGAGGCGTAAGCCTCATGGGACTTCAATTTTTAGTATTTTATAAAATGATATAATTATAATAAATACTTTTAAATTGGTTAAATAACGTAAAAAATTGAAGAAAACAATAAATAAGTGATATATATATATATATATATATATATATATATATATATATATATATATATATATATATATATATACACACACACATATACATACTCCACCCCCACAAAAAAACTAATTAGAACAATCTATTATACGTACTTACAAGTATAAGTGACTGCTCGTTATTTTTTTGAGATAGTAGAAGACAAGATAAATAATTGGAAAAGAACATATATTAGGCATTCTAGCAATAAAAAAAGGTCTTGACTTTTAAATTTAATGTTTCAGTTCCTTTTTAAAATATTTGAGTAATTACATGTTGACTTTTGAAAATTTGGGCATTATACTAAGGACTTATTTAACAAATTTCGTTTTAGTTTGAAGAAGTTTTCTGGACTTACGCTCCAACAAAAAAAAACTCGCCCCAAACGCCTAGGCTTACGCCCCAACAAAAAAAAAAACTCGCCCCAAACGCCTGGGCGTACGCCCCAAATTGCTGGGCGTACGCCTTTGGGGACTTGCGCCCCGACCCATCGCCCCGAGGCATTTTTGGTACGCCCCGCCCCGGGGCTCGCCCCGAGGCTCGCCTCAAAAACGCCTTTTAAAACACTGCTCATGATAAGTTGATTATACTGGCTAATGTTGGATTGAATTCCCTAAATTCTGGAAAAATATAAAAGGTGAATATGGGCCCGTTCACTTGTTATGTGATGTCTTAAATAGATGCATCAATAAGACGGTCACATGTGCGTTTATTGTCAACCCGCAGTTTGACATATGCAAAGTTACTTGCTCAAAATAATTGAGTTGAGAGCATAATTTTCAGATTATGTAATCAAGATAATTCATCTTATCAATGCTAGTTTATACCAAGCTGGTTTGGCGTTGAATGCCTCCGATAAATAGTTAAACCATTGCTTATGAGAACAAAGCTTCATGTGCTGGTCTGAGATATGATATATTGTATACAACATCACTTGTATGCTTCAGACCAATAAATTATGATAAATTTTCCCCTCACAATTGGTTCAGGGTTAGGAATCAGATATTTCCATCTAACAGTTTTATATGTGGTATACAATTAAATAATTTACCATGATGCATAAAGATGGATTCCCCCAAAGAAAATGGGGTGTATGTTAGTTTTTCTAACATAAGGGGGAGAGAATAAACAGTTGAGGAATATGTGATGAATTATATATCATTAGTATGATCCTCATTCAAAAGATAATTCTACTCAAATGCTAGAAGCATTTGCTGACCCAAAATTAATTTCTAACTTCAGCTGCACAATGCTCCTATTAAATCCATGTCCCTGAAGGACAGCATCTAAAGCATGCATGAAGCATGGTAGACCAATCGGTTCCAAACGCAATAATCATTGAAAAAAAGAGAGGAGCAAATGATTAATGATCATTATAAGGAGGCAATGTGCTCTTGAAGAGCCTACGACATAACACTTCATGAAACCTCATGAGAGGTTTAGGTACCTAAAAATAATGGAAGTGATGAGATCTCAATAAGTTATGTCACATTGCGAACCGATACAAATGATATATCGTCGACGATATCGTTGGTACAATATAGCACAATATTGTAAAAGATTATGAGGATCTGAATTCTACGTATATAAAGCATGCTAACGTAGACATTATTACCAAGTGAAATGACGCATCTTGGTAAGCGTAAAGCTTATAGGTGTCACACCCCATTTTAACCGGGTTAAATTAGAAGTACGACATATTGGAGATTCCTGTTTTTGTTTATGTTTTAAGGAGTCGCCACCTAATTATTTATGGTGAATTAGGACACCTAAAGTTCATTAAAGTTATGTTTAAAGTTAACTCTGTTTAAGATCTGCGAAACTTAAAATTCTAGGTAAGGGTTTAATTAGTCTAAAGGGAAGGTATTAAGCATCCTTTAAGACCCATTAACAATGGTTAACCGACTGGACTTATAATTAATTAGGCTAAGTGTAAATATAGTATTATAGAAAAAAGGAAAGTAGCCTTGCAAGTATGCTTAAAGTTATAGATGGATATGTAAGAATGCTACTTAAAATATAACTTGTAGAAAATAATGATTTGCATAAAAGGGTACTTTTAATACTATTTTGAAATACTTATAAATGTTGTTAAGGTTTTGAGAAGAAAGTAATAATAGCGTTGTTTAAAATAATACTTGTAGAAAATAGCAATTGCATAAAAGAGTTTAGTTAAAAATAAACTAAAAGAAAGCGGGACATGTAATGTTTATATGTGGAGGAAATGACTAAAATTTAAAAGAGTTATTTAATAAAGTTTTAAAAGTTATTCTAGATAAATATGTATTTCAATGAGTATTTCTAAGTGTTGAAAAAGAACTAAAAGCGAAACGGTTGTTCGTTGAATTAGTTTGCCTTTTGTTCCTTAGAGTAAGCTAACATTAGTGTAAGATTTGCGATGTTTTAAGTTTCTAAAATAGTAAGCATAGATTATTATTCCCTAAGCCAAAAGATGTAATCATGCTATTTTGAAAATCAATTACTCAAACAAAAGTTATAGATACTATATAAGTAGTTTAGAACATAAATAGAAGTGAATGTAATTTTGTGAAATTAACTACCCATAACTAAACTAGAACCCTTAATGTTACTAAAGTTTATTTTAATTAACAAGCATAAATGTTAGTCATGCAATACATGTTAAATGCACACAGAAAATTTTGACCAAAGCATGCTAACTGAATGGCAAAACCAAACAAATAGCACACAAACAGAGCCTTCTATTTAGGACACTGAACCTCAAAACATGATTTAGCTTCAGCTATTAGATCAAAACTGAACTAAAATGCATTCTGGAAACTACAATTTTGGAAGCAGTGGCTTAACATTTAATTGAAAACTAAAAAAAATGATGTAATGACTACACTTTTAGCTTCTTATTTGAGAACAAAGAATGGCAAACAACTAACTTCCTACTCCTTTCCTTTTATCCATTATGCGTAGTATAAGATTCTAAATCAAGTAGTTGGCTAAACTTTTGAAGAGTAAATGGGCACTACACAAGAAGGACAGAAAATCCATAATCAAACACATCAACATCCTATACAAAATGCAGATTTTTGAGATAGTCTTTCTCATGGAAAACAGAACTGGAACCAGGGAGAAAAAGGGGGGAGGGGAAGTGACAAACATTCTTTATAGCATGCCAGGGACTAGATAAGTCCATCAGGAATAAATTACTGTTTACTATTTTTAGCAGGAAATATCTAAAAGGAGTTTGTGGATTAGCTCACTGGTCATGAAAAAAACAGAGAAGGAGACTAAACTATTTCATGTTCAAGCTACTGGAAAAACTTACTTTTTTTTATATTTTTGAAAACAAAGGAATTTAACATTTTTGTAATAGAAACGGTGAAAGGACTTGAACACAATTAGGATGACAAAAGGATGTCCAGTTCAAAAAAGTACAAAACACAGTTTGTTTGAAAAAGCAAAAATGTTAAGCTTTAAGAAATAACAACTTGAAACTGGCAAACCGAGTTTAGCTGTTATGAACCAACTTTTCAAGTGAAGATGCCTTGAAAGGAATTTTCAGACCACCTTGTTAGCCGAAGGAGAAAAAACTGAGAAGTGAACCAACTCATTTCATGCTCAGCTTATTAAAATACAATTCTTGTAAGAGGTTTGGATATGAGGTTTATAAAATATGGACTAAACTAACTGAAACTGTCAATAACTCTTGTTAAAGCCTAAGACAGATCCTAGTAATTCAGGCCAAACAAGACTTATACTGACTGCTTCAGCATTACTAAACTAGGATGAAAAAAATGAACAAAACCTTACAATGATCATAGGCAGGGGAAAACTGATACTGAATCAAGCAGGCGAGTCTAGAGCATTTTAACGTATTGAAGTATAAACAAACAAGAGAAATGGATTCATGCTTTACATACCTGTTGCACTAATAGCTAAAACTAACTAAAAGCAACCCAGTCATGCTAAGCTGTTATTAGATCGTCAACAAGCCAATCAGAATTATAATTCGAGCACAAAAAAAGGCATGAAAACGTGAGGGAGCGTTCATGTTCATTGCTAAGGCAGATTTAAAAAAAAAAGGGAGCAGGAATATTTTACAAGATTTTGTCCTATAATATTATAAGTTCAAATGAATATTATCTTAATCCTTTAAGTAAACCACAGTTAGATAAATGACAAATTGTCCTCGAACATTATAATCCAATCACTTTGTAGAAGATGCAACAGACCAAGAACTAAATAAAAATGACCACTGATGGACATATCCTAACCAGCAGATAATAATCTTATTTTGACTCGAACAAATAACAATCGAGCCAAATATGCTCATTTGACCAACATCTCATGTGAATTAGCATTTTTACCACCTGCTTAACTAATCGATAAATACATCGTAAACAGACGTGCTAATCCACTGATAATAACAACAGGAAAAACATCCTATTTCTACAAACTTAACTGAAATATAAACAAAACAACAACATAACCAAAACAGAAAAACAAATAAAATAACTAAAAGAGGGAAAGTTACCTTTGTTGGGTGCAGTGAAGTGGGTGTTAAGGCCTCGAATCTACTCGGACACGACGAGCTCGAAATCGATTAAAGAAACTAAAGTTTTAAGCAAAAAATGAAAGGAAAATAGAGTAATTGTTCGCTGTCTTTGTTGATTAAAACTTGTGTTTGGTGGGGGGGGTTTTGTTTCCAGATCTTCGTCGATGTCCCCTTGATTTCGCCTTTCCTCTCCCTTTATAGAGTGAGGAGAAAGGAGCGAATGAGAGAGAGGAAGCGGGGAACATGGAGAGTGGAGGTGCAGAGAGGATGACAGAGAGCGTGGGGGACATGGGAGAGTGGGGGTGCAGAGGGCAGGCGTGAAGAGAGAAGGGAAGGATGGGAGCGATGATGAAGGAGGCGGAAGTGAGAATGAGGGAAAAGAAAGAGGGGTTAGGGATTTAAGATTTGGGCCGGACCGGGTTGGTTAATGGAGTGGGCTCGTCCGTGTAAGCTTGTTAAAGTAGTGGGCTGGTCCGAATTAAACATTGGTTGAGATTTGGGCTCAAATGTTGGTCCGAAAATATGGGTTAAGTATTAAAATGTGGGTTGTTTATTTGGGTAGGGAAATAATATTGTATTTGTGTTTTGGGCCATTAATTGGATAAAAAACACGTTAATCCTTCCTCTGCTATTTAATAATTCTTGGGCCGCTAATTTAATAACTGGTAAAGATGATAAATAATTGATAATGTAAAAAATAAATATTTTGCAAAGTGTTGTCTTGTAATTAATTTAACGAGTCCAAACCCGAAAAAATGAAATGATGACGAATCATTAAAAATTTGTGGTAAAGTAATACTCGTAATGTTAAAAATAAAAGTAGCGAAAATAATAGTAGTGAAAATAAAGTATTTAGCTCGTCAATAAATTTAGACGCTCGAGTGAATAAAATTAAATAAAGGATGGACAAAATTGGGTGTCAACAATAGGACTTGCTGTCCAGACACCAGAAGATGTCACATCATTTAAATAGAAATAGATGTTGTCACAGCCTATATGAATTACTTGACAAAATTTTATGAAAATTCCTGAAGAATTTTAAATGCTTGAAGCATATACAAGTTGTAGAAATTTTCATAATTCTTATATGAATTAAGCTAAGCAAGGTGAACACGATTTTATCACCTTAATGAATATTTACTAGCTAAGGGTACAAATGACTCTATTTATCCTTAAGTCTTTGTGAATCAAAATCTTTCATATTGTTAGTGCAAGTTGATGACTTGAGAATTATTGAAACTCTTGAAGAGTTTTCGAAAGAAATAGATTATCTGCTGAAAGAAGTTGAAATGAGAAACTTGTAGAATTTGTTGGTCCTGAAGTACCACATCTTTATGCAATTGATGCATTTATATATTTTGCTATGACTATGAGGGATTATAGTCATACGATGTTGTTCTACATGATATCAAATCATATAAAGATAACATTTGTTTATAAAGCAAGTCAGGAATGCACTTGGAGTGATTTCAACAGTATAACTCTATCCAAAGACTGAAGATGCACCGGCATACATAGCCCAACTAAAGAGAGGATTCATAAAAGCACAAGGCATGTTTCACCAAAGTTGTTCTTGACACACAAACTCCAGAATAATGGTGATATCAACGTGCAAGAGATTTGTTCGAGCGATAATATGACTGATTTATTCACCAAGTCTCTACTAACTGCAAATTTAGAGAAGATGGTGCATAAGATTGAGATGTGAAGATTCAAGTTTTTTTGAAGTTCTCATCAGGGGGAGTTAATACGCGTTGTACTCTTTTTCCCTTTCAAGGTTTTTGTCCCACTGGGTTTTTCCTTGTAAGGTTTTTAATGAGGCAACCAAATGGCGTATTATTAGAAATGTGTACTCTTTTTCCTTCACTAAATTTTTTCCCATTGGGTTTTTTCTAGTAAGGTTTTAACGAGGCACATTATCTATCGAAATAAACATCAAGGGGGAGTGTTATAAATATTATTATAATATTGTGATGTCTATCTTTAGGAGGAATTTTAGGGTTTGTGACTTTGGCACCAAGTCAATTCTCTCCTATAAATAGAGGGGTTCTCTTCATTGTATTTCATCCCCTATAAGAGAAATAAGAACTCTCCCCTCTTCTCTCTTTCTCCACAATATTCTTGTTCTTTGCTTTATTATTTTATAACATTTTTCAAATATTTTTCTCTCACCTATCAAATCTATTTTCTCCCTCACCCCTCTTTCTCTCTCCGTTCCATCTCCTAGTTTTTTAAATTGATTTTCTCTCACCTACCAAATTTATTTTCTCCCTCACCCCTCTTTCTCTCTCTGTTCCATCACCTACCCTAGATCTCATTTTCTCTTACAAATCAGAAGGATCCTACAGTAGTAGCAGCAGCCATGGCCGATGACGGAGTGAAGCTTTATTAAAAAGAGTCATGGTCCACGAAAGAGTGAAGCCATGGTCGATGACGGAGTGAAAAAAAGAGCTCTAACAACACTGAAGGACGACGGAGTGAAGCTTTATTAACTAGTCCAATTGAAAGTCTTTATCTCCGAATAACGTCCTTTTTGTAGCAATCTGAGACGACTCGCTTCTTTCCCATGAGAACACCATTGATGAGAGTTGTGGAGCTTCATGCCCACCAAGTGTTTAATAAAATGTTTCAGTGTATTTCTGTGTATTAATAAACCGTAAATTTAATTTTCAGTATATTTCAGTGTATTTCAATATATTATTTCGCTGTATTTCAATGTGTTTATCGTTTTTTGGTGTAAATATAGTGAATGTTCCAAATATAGAGCCTATTTTTACTACACTTTGTTTTCACGACTTTTGTATTTCGCTGTATTTTAATGTATTTCTATATTTTATATTTCTAATTTATGAAACATTTTCTGATATATTTCATTGTATTCCATTGTATCTGCGCATACTACAACTTCGTATTTCTTAAATAATTAACCATATTTTATTATTATTCAGTGTATATTTTTCTGTATTTGGAAGTTTTTAGATCTTTAGTGGTTTTTGAATTCAAAAAGTTTTGATTGTGATAAAAGTTGAGAGAGATTCGTAAGCTTTTATGGAAGAACAACCATTTTTTTTTTAATTTAAAGGTCACTAGGCTTTTTGTCACCTAGTGACTATTTTATTAATTATAAAAAAGGAACTAAACAAAACCAGATAGTGTCTGCAAATAAGAAAGAGAAAAGAAAAATAAGAAAGAGAAAAGCAAAATAAGAAAGCTAGCTAAATCTACTATTTGACCAGTCCAGAGGTGAAAACGTCGAGATTTCCGTTTGTGATTATCATCGCCGCCGGTGATTCGAGATGTGGATCTGTAACTTTGTAAGGCCTTGTGGTGAATCAATCTAAGGTTTGTTTCTTGTTCTTCACTTCTGCTATTGTTGATTGCACTTTTCTTCCAGATATGTTTGATTGAAATTGTGTAGCTTCAAAAATCGCTTCTATCCCTCTGCTTATTGCTTTGTATTTTCGGTATTGACCATTCGTCTTCTTCATTTGAGCTGCTTGTGAATTGTTGATATTTATTCCAAAAGTACCCTTTGTGAGATACTTGCAATTTGCCGATTTTTGTATTTCTGGGTTTCCTGAATATGCAATGTTGAGATTGTTGCGCTGCTGTATCTTGGTTGGTGTTTCTTGTTTGGCCCTTTCTTTACTCCTTGAAAATGTGTTGTGAGGTTTTTCCATCATTTTCTGTCCAATAGAATGAACACCCCAGGGTGCTAATACCACACAATGAACAATCAATAGGGGAAAAACCATAGAGATGAAACCTGCAAAATGAACACACATGTTAGATAAAAAATGGACCTCCATTCCCTTATTCATTTAAGAACTTTGATCCTGTTTCCTGTCCCCCCCCCCCCCCCCCCCCCTTACCCTTCCTCTTGATACTTTTTATTCTCCGGTCTGTACATTATCTCTTGCGATATCTGATCCTTAGGTAAGGAATACTACTCTTATCACTGTTAATCAGTTTCCTTCCCCAAGTTTCCATTTCCATGAAGTTATTAGCAATGTACTCTCCTCTATCCAGAGCCAAGTTAGCAAGAAAATCTGCAAGTTTGTTACCCTCTCTGAAGACATGAGTGATCACAATTTTTCTTATTCCCATGATTCTCCATATTTCCTCCATTATACTAATGATTTTCCAAGGACAATTCCATTTCTTCTCTGTTATATTCTTCATCAACAGAGAGTCAGTCTCCACAACCATTTGAGAAATATCCATCCTATCCATATACTTAAGAGCTTGTAAAATAGCTTCAGCTTCAGCTTGAGTATTGGAATAAATGCCATCCTTCATCTCTTGTGCTTGAGCATAGATCAAGTTTCCCTCTGAATTTCTTATACAATAACTCCATGACCTTTTGCCTGGATTTCCTCTAGATGCCCCATCAGTGTTGCACTTTATCCACCCTGTGTCTGGAGGTTTCCATTGAACTTGAATCATCTTTATATGTAGGGAATATGCATGCAAGGCCTTAATCAGATCAAACCAACTATAAGGAGAATACCTAAAGTTTTTCCTTCTAGTTTTCATGAACAAGGTTAAAGTATGCATAATCTGGTATTTCAGCTTATAAAAAGACACTTTTCCTCCATGTAGTATTTTGTTCCTCCTTTTCCATAATTTCCACACTATAATTGCTGGTACAATTTGGTATATTTTCCTGATATGTTGATTCACTCTTGCCTCCCACCATGTGGATATCACCTGAGATAATTGCATACCTGTTATATTGAAACCAGCAGGACCAGAAAAGTATTTCCAGATTGCTTGAGCCATATTAGAATTTAAGAATACATGTGCTATAGTCTCCTCATGGGCTATCTCACAACAACTGCATCTGGACGCAAATTGGAAACCCCACTTTTTCAAAGTATCATCAAGTGGCAACTTGGATTTCCAGAGCTTCCATATAAAGAAACTTATCTTTATAGGTAACCCCTTGATCCACATGTAATCATATAGTTTATTAGGGTCTCTTCTTTGTCTCACCACCTGATATGCAGAACTTACAGAGAAAGTACCTCTTGTGTCGTGATTTATGGGAAGTTTTAAATTGAATCCCATAATTTTTTTTAAAAAAAAACTGTTCCATAAATAGGGACTGATTTACTCTTCAGTGATTGGTGTGAAATATGGTTTATTTAATTTGACTTACTATTTAAAAAGGAAAAGAATATTATGTTCCAAAAACATAGCCTATTTTTTCTCTCAATTTTTTTTTTTTTTTTTAAAATATGTTCCAAAAATAGAGCCTAAATTTATTCTAACATATTTTTTATTTCTCTGTATTTCGCTATATTTCACTATATTTTAAAAATTCGAGATACAACTGAAATACAGTCAAAAACAGCTACGAATTGGAAATCTTCAACTTATAGCTATAACTAGTTAGAAGCTATTAAAAGGTAGCTATTTGTGTAAGTTTTACTTTTATTAAAACCGAATTAGTTGATGGCCTTATTCTTTCAGTCATGTACCTACTACTTCACATCCTGCTGATATTTTCAAGAAGTCTTTAAGAGGTGCCCGCATAATTTCCCGTTAAAAGATAGTTAATATAATTTCCCGTTAAAAGATTAGTTAGTTAGTATAGTTTTTCGATAAAGGATTACATAAATAATATTACATGTTACTGATTAATTAAAAATTATTAATACAGATACAACACCTCCATGGATCTCAACCTTCATCCGGAGCCCTTCGATCCATCAGTACTTCATCTATAGTCTAAGCATAGGTCCCAGCTATTATGGGATGAGGTGATAGAATCCAGTATGTTGTTCCATCCCCATAAGGTGGAATATGAGTGGGATCTTTTAGGGGCTCAGTCCCCACATCCTCGCGTCTTAGATATACTTTATCGGGGCGGTATCTACCATTGGTCGGGTACAATATGATAGGGCTCTTATGACGGTCATGATTGAGCGATGGCTACTAAAGACTCACACATTTTATCTCCGCACTGGTGAGGCCACTGTCACGTTTCAGGATGTGGAGGTCATGTATAGACTACAGGTAAATGGACACTCGTTATACATTGAGGAGCCTCAGCCGCCGCTGTCGTATCGGGAGGAGTTGATTAGGCCTACTGATTATGTGCCTCAGGAGGGTGATATCTGGGGACAGACTCATGGCCGAGGGGCTGGTGGCTGAGGTGGTGGCCGTAAAGACCTCCGTATAGTAATGATCCTAACTAGCATGCTCCCATTTCCCTTCTAGCCCAGCAGCATCCGTCGACTTCAAGGTTCCCATCAACTTCAGCATCTGTCGACTTCAAGGTTCCCGTCAACTTCAGCATCCGTCAACTTCAGAGCGCCCGTTGACTTCTTACCGACCGTCGACACTTGTATATATACCGGCAGATATATATTCAGATCATATAGACTGGCGATCAGTAGAGGCATCAATATCTGTGCAGTCGCCAGTTCGTCATCCACAGGGTGAGCGGCCAGTTCGTGACCTACAGGGTGGTAGGGAGCAGGAGTACGACTACACATTTATGGACTTCGACATGTTTCACAGCCAAGATGTAAGTGTTTAAAATAATTATTTTAACAAATTAAAATACTTATACTGATTATCATATAATTTTTCATTTCTTAGGATCTTGCTTTACTTCCGGCACCATCTACAGCTCCGGCTTTGGGGCTCACTCAGGAGCCCGCTCGGGAGACCGTCGAGGAGCCAACTGAGGATCCCTCTCATCATCCATCTCAGGAGCCCATCGACACACATGTTTGATTTTTTACCAAAAGATAATGTATTAATTAAATCTAAATTAAAATTAATACTAATTGTTTATATGTTATTTCAGGTTCATCTTTCTGCGCCTATGGACTCGTCTCATGATGAGATGGGCCCGTCTCCTGATGCTGATGAGATTCCGACCGTACATAGCACATTCCTGCCCTAGAAGAAGCATATTATGCTCAAGGGCGCAAGGAAGGGAAAGAAGGATGATCATGACATAGAGCATCCTATTATTAAGAGGAAAAAGGGGGATGGAAATGATGGTGAGAGTGGTCGGGATCGCTTTAGACCTAAGGTTACTCTAAAGGCCCCACATGTGGGACTTAAGGTTACTCTAAAGGCTCCCACATGTGGGACCCATTAGAGATTGTGTATATGTAAATAAATTGTACATTTTATGTTAATATTATATTCTTTTGGGTATTATTTTCTTAATGATACTTAATTATCTTAGTCTTTATTATCGTTTATTAATAACTCGTGCAACGTCCCAAATTAATTATGAAAAAATCTTGACATATTCGAAATAAAGTAATGCCTTGACTAAATAATAAAACGCTTAAATCGAAACCTTATAAAATAAAACACTTAAAACCTAATGATAACAAGTTTTCAAACAAAACTTACTTCGGGGCACTTTGCAACCCCTAAAACGACGATCCAAACGTTTAGGTATACTTGATGTATTGAGCTTACAGTATTATTCGCAGAAAAAACTATCAGGTTCTATATAAGATATTGATATTCCAGAGTTTTGAAACAAGAATAATTTTTGGTCAAAGTATGAAAAAAACTTGAATTTCAAAACTTTGAAATTACACAAAGTGTGGGGAAAATAAAACTAACCCCTTTTGCGCATAAAATTAATGCGCAATAGAAGTTAACTGTAGCCGTTACAGTTAAGTCCTATTGCACACTAATTTTATGCGCAAAAGGCACTTTTTTAACCTTTTTTAAAAAATAAATTATTTTGGATCAAAATTCCACTTTTGAGGTCATTTAAGTTGCGGACTCTCAACTTGAGGGGGTCATTGGAGTTACATGAAGTTTGGGCTACAGATAACTTTGGGCTGAAGAGAATTCTCCCTTTTCTTTACTTGTTTTTTAAAGTGTAACCGCGCTTGGTCCAATATTCACTGTCTTGTATTTTCGGCTGAATAACCCATTGTAAATAGTTTGTGTGATTTTTCAGATTTGGGGTCATTTTTTCACTTTCGTTCCTATTCTGTGCTGGTCTTTAATTTTATTCCCTCAAGGCAAACAATTCTTCTGTGGGACATAAATTCATATTTTCATAATGTATTATCCCACGAATTATGTCCCGCCCCCTTACAAGAACTTATGTCCCGCTAGGCAAAAAGTTTGATTACTCCAACACCAACAAGTTACCGAGTGATAAGTTTGATTACTTAAGGATAAAAATATTACTCTAACAACAACAAGATACTGAGTGATAAGCTTGATTACTAAAGGACAATAATTAAAAACCAACCCATCTAAAGAGCAAACTGTGCAATTTCTTCATAGATGTGCCCAAATATAAAGGGAAAAGGACATAAGTAGCCATCCAGCCCCAATTATTGACAACCGGATGACCCACGAAGCTTAAAAGACTCTTTTTAGCCTTTTTAAAATAATTTCATTTTCTAGCATTTTTTCAACTAATCCATAGAAACTGTATCATTGTTGTATAGAATATATATCACTACTGTATCTATAAAAAATGTATTGTACGTATAAAAACTGTATCATTATTGTATAGAATATGTGTTTAAAAAATATATCATTGCTGTATAATTTGAGTATAATAAATGTATAATCAACGAATACTTACTAATTATACACATATTATACATGTTTTGGGATATCTCTTGAAGGCTCAATTTCCTTCACCGCTTCTTTTTCTTTCTTCTTCATTTCTCTGGTTTGTGAAAAAATTTCTATCACATATTTGTTTCCTTTTTGTGGCAAGCTTAGTCAGCACAAAATGTGTAGTTCTTGTGGTGACCCCCTGGAGTCGGCACAAAAAACCTTTAGTAACAGCAGTACATGCAGCGACCTTTGGTGGCGACTTTTTGATCTTTTGCAGCGACTTTAGTCGTAAAAAAAAGGGGTAATTTGCACGACTGCCCTTATTCGGGGGAGGTCTTTAATTTTTGCCCCTCAAATTGCTGGTCTTTAATTTTTGCCCTTTGCCTAAAATACCCCCAGGTTCTGGGTTTGAACTCCTGCTCAATAAAAAAAAATTGAAAGTAGAATTTCGTAGCAAAATTAGGCAAGGCCTAACTTTTGTAGAATTCCAACAGAGTAAAAAAAAAATCTGCCTTGCAAAATTTCACAAGGCAAACATTCTTAAGGCAGAATTTTCGTGAAGCCTTGCATTGCGATTTTTTTTTGTTCACTGAGCAAGGTTTCGAACCCAGAACCCCAGGGTATTTTCGGCCACTTTTTTAAGCGAAGAAGAAAAAATTAAAGACTAGCAATTTGAGGGGCAAAATTAAAGACCAACGCCTTTGAAGGGGAATCCATGCAAAAAAGTGGGAAAAAAAAAACTGATCTCTTGTAGTAATTGGGTTACTGGGCTAGCGTTTGTTAATTGTTTGGGCCAAAAAACCAATTCGTGGCACTAAGCCCAAACATGAACCGTTAAAGTTTGGAATAATTACTTGGCATAGCTACTTCTAAGAGGTAATTATTGATAATAACTACCTTTTAATTTATTTATATTCAGTAGCTACAGTGATTTTGAAATTACCATTCATAGCTATACTAAAATACATCAAGCTTCTGTAGCTGGAGTGATTATTAGGTGTGGCTTTGGCCCTGCCCACCTAGGTTCGAATCTAGCCAACCACATCCCTTTTCTTACGTATTTTTTCTAGTTTTTTCTCCTTATATTTTTTAGTGTATTTGGCTTGTCTCATATGTATTTGGCTTGAGTGTATTTCGTCATATGTATTTGGCTCATACTGTATCTAAAATGTATTTGGCCTGAGTGTCTTGTATCTGAATGTATATGAAGCACAATACTTTTAGATACAAGACAAGAAGCTCAAATACATATGAGATACATTCAAATAAAGTTCAAATATACAACTAAACATGTCCACTCAAATACAGCGAAAATGTACACTCAAATATGGCAAAAACACTGTCAAATACACGCGAATACACAAAAGGTAGCTACGAATGGTAATTTTGAAAAGATAACTACGAATGGTAAGAAGAGAAAGGTAGTTATTTATGTGAGTTTATCTTAAAGTTTCTGATGGACACACAAAGTCATTTTCTCTAGTATAAACGGCCTTCTGGATACTTCTATAGCAATATTTCTTCATTCACCTTGGAAATAAAGGATATTTGCTCTTCCAGAGTGCTTTCTTTATTTCTCGAACCCTAGCTCAATCTCTTTCGTTTTTTCCGTTGTATTTTCAATCTTTACAACTTACTTCTCAAAACAAAAGTTGAATTGTTTTTAGTATGATTACACTTTTCTCAAAAATTCTTAAAATGTTTTTTAACACTACAAAAGAAAGTTGTTTAACCATGAACAAAACCTAAGCTAAGGAAAAAATGAGGCTAAATGAAGTTTGCCACATTCTTTTTAGCTATGGTCGCTGCGAATAAGTTTATGTCCGGAATGACACAGAAAATTTATTATATTTGACATTTATACTCTGAACGTGGTCCTTCCGACTTTTATTGATGTTACTGGATGATGAACGCCCCGTGCTAGCATAGGCCCAACACAAAAAATAGTATCACACTTTTTTTTTAATCTGTCTTAAAAAGAATGATATATTTTTATGTTTAGAAATAATTTAATTTGAAATTTTCCCTTTTACCTTTAATGAAATGATTTAAATCCACACAAATATCCACGACTTGTTTTAGACCACAAGTTTTAAAGATCTTTCCTTTTTAAAAAAAAAAAAACTTCGTGCCTAGTCAAACTATATCATATAAATTAGGACACAGAGAGTACCTTTTAGTAATATAATTATGGAATTTTTATTATATAAAGTACTATAAATCAATTAATTGAAAATGTCAATAAATTATTTTACTTAGTCCGCTTCTCCGATATATGACTTTCCTGGTTTGGTTCTCCAATTGAAAGATTTGAAATACACCTTCTCCTACCGAGTTTCATGTCATCATCTCTTTCTACGCAACAACACTAAAAAGCGCTTTCATGTGTTAGCATCTGTTGTAGTCTTAAATTTTTAAGTATAGATCAACTTCATCATTTTACGAAAATATGTGTACACGTTTCTTGACCGTTTATATTTCGTCTTCTTAATGTTATTCTTCATTATTTGTGTGAGACGTATGTGTCTAAAATTAGTGCATTTTTATCCTTACTCAAAGGTAGAAGTTGTAAATCTTTTGGTTTTATAACTTCTTTAGCGGTTTTTGTATTCAATTTAAATCATTATTTTTTTCCTGAATTTCTCTCTTTAAATTTTCTCTAAGCGTACTTTTACCATTTTCTGAACTTATTATCATTATTTAATTTTTTTTTTTTTTTTGCAATTGTCTCCTACTTTTTTACGTGGACCCCACCTTATTTTATATATATATATATATATGCAATAGTCTCCTTTTTCTTGATGTTATTTCTCATTATTTGTGTGAGACGTATGTGTCTAAACTTATACCCAAAAGTATAAGTTTTAAATCTTTTGGTTTTATAACCTCTTTAGCGGTTTTTGTGTTCAATTTAAATCGTTATTTCTTTTTTCTTGAATTTCTTTTCTTAAAATTTTCTCTAAGCGTACCTTTACCATTTTCTGAACTTATTATCATTATTTAAATGTCTTTTTTTTTTTTTGCAATTGTCTCTTACTTCTTCACGTGAGCCTCACCTTATGTGTTTTTTTTTTTTTTGCAATCGTCTCCTACTTTTTCACGTGAATCTCATCTTAATTTTTTTATTTCTACTATTATAGAAGAGTGGACCCACCTTAATTTTTTTTTAATTACTATTATAGAAGAATGGGTTGACGACCAAACCCACTCTTCTATGATAGTAGAAATGTATTAAACATTTACAACACAAAAATAAATCTTACCTCCGTACTTAGTAAAGGGAATGAAACTTGTCAATTGAACAATTAAATCAAACAAGTTTTCCTTTATCAGAATTTTATTAGTAAGTCAATAATTAGGCTAGATCTATTAAAAACAAAAAAATCTTCAACGTGTATGTTTAGAAGGAATTGGTGGTTACTTGTTACAAATGTTAACTTGTTCAAACACAAAAATATTTCAACACTTTAAGTTGAGAATCTCAAGACGATGAACAACAAACAGTCCCTTGGACCCTTGCTTTCCAATCCCAAATTGCAACATTTAATTGCACGCTTTTCTGTCGAGTAGGCTCCTTTTTTAATTTTGTCCTTCAAAATCGAACTTATAATTAGTGGTGCATAAATTCTTTAAGGGCGCGAAGCATAACTGTGGGATAATTTTATACAAAAATATAAATTTATAGCCCGCGAAAAAATTGTTTTCGGGGGGTGGGGGTGGGGGGTGGAAGGATGGGGAATTTAAAGACCAGCACAAAATAGGAACAAAAGTGCAAATGACCCAAATTGCAAAGGCCTGGACATGGGATTTTGGTCGAATAAGGGCAATTCCCACGAATGTCCCTCATTCGGGGTGGTCTTTAATATTTGCCCCTTAAATTGCTGATCTTTAATTTTTTCCCTTCGCGTAGAAACCTGGAGGTTCTGGGTTCGAACCTCGGCCGGAGCATAAAAATAAAAAATTATTTCGCAAGGCAAGGCTTGGGAAAGTTATGCCGGATCCGGCATAAGTGCCTTAAGGCATAACTAAAGTTATGCCAGATTCGGCATAAATTTTATGCCTTAGGCAATTTATAAGGCATACTTTTATGTCTTAAGGCTTAGTTATGCCTTAAGGCAACCTCTACCGGAGACAACATAAGTTGTCTTAAGGCATAACTTTAGTTATGCCGGATCTAGCATAGGTTGCCTTATAAAGCAAACTTTTAGTTATGCCTTAAGATAACATATGCCGGATCCGACATAACTTTAGTTATGCCTTAAGGCAACTTATGCAGCATAAGATAGGCTTTTCTCAAAGTCTTGCCTTGTGAAATTAATTTTATTTTTATGCCTGAGTGGGGGTTCGAACCCAAGATCTCAGTATTTTCAACCACCTTTTTAAGCGAAGGACAAAACTTAAAAACCACCAATTTGAGAGACAAAATTTAAAGATCACCTCAAAAGAAGGACAATCCGCGCAAAAAAAATGATTGAATAAAAACTTGTTTAAACATGGACCTCAATCCTCAGCTTATAAGCCCATATAGAAGTTAAGCCCTTTCTACTCTGTGATTTATTGGGCAATTCTGCCTTTCTACTTTGTGATTTATTGGGCAATTCCCAATTCGCAGAATTGCCCTTCTTTTGGGGTGGTCTTTAAATTTTGCACATTATATTTAAAATCTTTAAATTTTACCCTTCGACTAAAACCCATGGGTTTCAGGTTCGAACCCCCACACAGTCAAAATTTTAAGAAAAAAAATCGCAAGACAGAGTTTAAATTTCGCTATGCCCCCACCGGCATACACTTGAGAAGGAATTACCAAAGTTATGCCGGACCCGACATACTTATGCCTTATGGGCAGACTTGGCATAAGTATGTCGGGTCCAGCATAACTTTGGTAATTCCTTCACAAGTTTATGCCGAGTCCGGCATAAAAGTTTGCCCATTAAAAGTATGCCCCCACCGACATAAACTTGTTAAGGAATTACCAAAGTTATGCCGGACCCGGCATACTTATGCCAAGTCTGCCCATAAGGCATGAGTATGTCGGGTCCGGCATAAATTTGGTAATTCCTTAACAAATGTATGCCGGGTCCGGCATACACGCGACCCAAACCTTGCCTTGCAATTTTTTTTTTTAAATTTATGCTTGAGCGGGGGTTCGAACTCAAAACCTCATGATTTCTGCATGAGCGCTCAGAGTTGCAATGCGAAGGGCAAAAATTAAAGACCAACAATATAAGGGGCATAATTTAAAGACCACAAATATGAGGGACAAAATTTAAAGACCACCCAAAAAGAAGGGCAATCCGCGCAAAAAATGTGATTTATTCCAATTGGAAAGCCCATCTAAGATAATCTAACTTGATTCTGCCACCTATAGAGAAGCATAATGACTATTATGGGGCAATTTGCAGGATTGTCCATAGCAGGGGTGGTCTTTAATTTTGGCCCCTCAAATTGATGGTCTTTAACTTTTGCCCTTCAGGCCGAATTTAACTGCAAATTTGCAGTGAAATTTTGCTGAAGGGCAAAAGCCCAAATTGTGCCTTACATGATCAGATTTGTAAAATTGTGTCTTGTGATTTTTTTTTTTTTTACTGAGATGGAGTTCGAACCCACAACTTGAGGGTATTAAGCGAAGGGCAAAACTTAAAGACCACCAATTTGAAGTGGAAAAATTAAAGACCACCCCAAATGAAGAACAATCCGAGCCAAAAAAAAAAAAAGATTATTATGAATTTTGGACTAGTCCTAATATTTTATATTTATATTACTAAAAATAATTTACAGTCAACTGACTACAAGAGTTACAGGTCTCGACTAGCAATAGCTGAGAATCCCTCGTCACAAGGCTAAGGAAATAAGCAACAGACTACAAGAGTCTAGAAGTATGAAAAAAATGTTGTGAAAAAATGAATTTAGTATCTCAAAAAAAATGGTCCAAATTATATCTACATTCATACTATTAATATCATATTAATTAGTTTTTAATATACTACTTAATTGTTTTGACTAATCATTATTTTGTAAACAATTGGAGCTGTTAGCTATCAGATTAATGTTTGGGTCTTTACTATGACTTGAATGACCTTTACTATAATGTCTTTAAGAATGAACGTTTTCTAACATTATTTGGTCTATTTTGGTGGTTCTTCTTCCTATAAATAAACAGTCCAACTTTTTTGCTTTGGGGATAAAAAGAAACGAGTGAGACACATTCATACAAAGATATATTCTTCCTTCTATGTTGGGTTTTCTACTTTGTGAAATCTTTGTTAGATTCTGGCTCCTAGTTTTGTACTAGAAGAGCTTGTTGAATCCTGGGGGATACACCCATACCGGGTGAAATATCCTTAAGGATAGTGCCATTGGCATGCCTCAAGCTACGAAGAATTCTTTACAATTGTTCGTGATCAAGTATTTTCCTCAAGCTTGGAAGAAGTCCTTACAAGTGGTCGTGACAAAAATAAGTCCCTACAAATGTTCGTGATGAAGTATATTCCGTAAAATTTCCAACAATCTTAAGGATATTTTTATATTCTATTCTTACGGAGAATACGGTTTATAATATTTCCAACAACGCATCTAGCGATAAATATTACATGAACTACTTGGGGGACAATGGGGATGCACTTGGTAGAATCGGTTGGTCCACGACAAGTTTGGCTGGGACGTCAAGTATGTTGCTGCTGGCCAGCCTCTTGCTGCTAAGTTCCTAAGGCAAGGAAAATGTCAGTAACCATGCACCCGTGTTTGGGAAGTACCAAGAAGAGGCTGAGAACTTTATATGTGCATGTCTTGGAAAGGCTAATAAGGTATGACAATATTTTATGTTTATATTTGGAGAAAAGAAAATGTGGTTAGTTGACACAAAGTCAATAAGAAAATCTTCTGTGAAAATAACTATAATTACATGTGTGGCAAACTAAGCCATTATATCTCTCAATGTAAAAGAAGATTCGGAGAAATGATAATCCCGCTAAGTAAAATAAGTGTGGCTAAGCGGATGATATAATTGTTGTAGTCATTTCTCAAGCGAGTCTTGTGGCTAGTGTGAGAGATTGGGTGTTAGACTTTGGTGCTACTAAGCATATTTGTGCTAAAATAATTTTGTGTTCTACACCCAAGTTGAAGAAAAAGAATGATTGATTTATGTTGGTGATTCTAGAACTACTCAAGTTCTTGGAATGTAAAATTCTCTTCTTGAACACATATTTGGAAAAACATTGACACTAACTAAGGTGGTACATGCATGTTCCTAAGATTTTTAAACCAATTTAGTTTCTATGAGATTATTAGGAAAAGTGGGGGTGAAAGTTTATTTTGAGCCTGATAATTGTGTTAACCAAAAACAATGTTTTTATTGGCAAAGAATTTTGTAATCATGATTTGTTTCTGCCTAATATCTTCCAAGGTGAAAATGCTAGTACTTGTGTTTACATGATTATTTCATTTAGTTTATGGTAAGATAGACTTGGATATATTAGTTTTTCTTATATAAGAAAATACAAGTTCAAGTTTCTCTTGTTGAAATGGATAAAGTTGATATTGCAGAGTTTTTGTCTAGATTTATTACTTTAATATTATATTAATGAAGCATTATTTTACAATTCAAACGTAGCTTTAAAAGCTTATCAAACCAGTTGAATGGTCTCTCCATTCAAATTGTGCAAAGTTATAACAGAATATTTAATATATTAAATCGCCTTGAATAATCTTTATGTGGTGTTAATGATGAAATCATTATTTGTTATATGCCTAATTGTATACGTTATTTGGATATTATATTAGTCTGCAATCATTTGAATGGTTTTTAAATGTAATAGTTGTGACAGTTTTACATTTGAATTTAAAGATAAGAATTTGATGTTCATCATACTGCCTCTTTTGTGTTGAATGATTAGTTTTATTGGCGTTAATGGCTCTTATTAAACATGAGGAAAAAAAGGTGACCGTTGAATTTTAGTTTGACAAATTAAATCACCATTTGATGAGTTTTTATGGTCTTCATTATATTCAAATATTATCAGACGTTTTGAGATGATAAGATGTTCGCAAATTTTCATCTATATATATTTATGTTTAGATTGAAATATTTGAGAGTGTGGGGGTGTCTTATAATGTTATGCTCCTCGATTTTGGAAAAAAATATATTTGAGACGTACTATAATTATGGTACTAAATATAGTGAATTTTTGGAGTTGGTTGGTGATGAGGCTAAATGTTGAAGAGACCTCTTAGTGAGTATTCCGATTGGAATAAATCCAACATCTTTTGTGTCTATAAATTGTGGTCGTCAAGCGACAATAACTATAGTGAAATATAAATTTTTGAATGGCAAAAATAGACATATGTATTTGAGACATAATGTGTTAAAGCAGCTGCTATGAAATGAAATTAATTATGTAAATTATGTGAAGTCGAAGGTGAATCTGATCAATTCACAGACTATAAGAAACATCGAGGGGAATGGATTTTTAAGTCAATTTGAGAAGATCAACAATGATGGTAACCCAACCTATGTGATTGGAGATCCCATGAATTAGGTTCATATGGCTAATAACAAGTCATTAGTTGATCAAGTGTGCACTATAAAATTATATCCCTTCCTATGGTGTGTGAATATAGTGCAATTCTGCAAGGTAAAGTGAGGCTGAGTTATAAACTCTTAATCCATTACCATATCCTTTATAGGTGGTGTATTGTTCTGCAGAGTACACTTGATGGGTGGACCTATATGAGTGTGGAGTGGTGCCGCTTCTATGAAATTGTGACAGATTTCTAGAGTACTCATGAATACCAGGACACGCGCATGGCCTCTTAGCGCAAAATCGCGATAACGACAAAGATTGTGCGAGTATAATGTGATAGAATAAGACCCTAGACTTACAAAAGAATTTTTGGTTCATAGAAGTTCTAAACTTCACCAATTATTCTGTAAGTTTAATCTTATTTTATCTAGGTCTGGTTCATAGTCTACGAGACACCAGATTCGACACATTATACTCTTATGTGAAAACCCAACAAAACTTCTTAATTCATTCTATTTCTTATTATTCTTTTTGAGATAGTGGGGGATTGTTGTGAAAAAATGAATTTAGTATCTCAAAAAGAAATGGTCCAAATTATATCTACATTCATACTATTAATATCATATTAATTAGTTTTTAATATACTACTTAATTGTTTTGACTAATCATTATTTTGTTAACAATTGGTGCCGTTAGCTATCAGATTAATGTTTGGGTCTTTACTATGACTTGAATGACCTTTACTATAATGTCTTTAAGAATGAACGTTTTCTAACATTATTTGGTCTATTTTGGTGGTTCTTCTACCTATAAATAAACAGTCCAACTTTTTTGCTTTGGGGATAAAAAGAAACGAGTGAGACACATTCATACAAAGATATATTCTTCCTTCTATGTTGAGTTTTCTACTTTGTGAAATCTTTGTTAGATTCTGGCTCCTAGTTTTGTACTAGAAGAGCTTGTTGAATCCTGGGGGATACACCCATACCGGGTGAAATATCCTTAAGGATAGTGCCATTGGCATGCCTCAAGCTATGAAGAATTCTCTACAATTGTTCGTGATCAAGTATTTTCCTCAAGCTTAGAAGAAGTCCTTACAAGTGGTCGTGACAAAAAGAAGTCCCTACAAGTGTTCGTGATGAAGTATATTCCGTAAAATTTCCAACAAAAAACACAATCGTTACTATTAGTAAATACATGCTATTCCATTCATTTCATTCTATACGTTAGATGTTTAACTAGGAATGGAGTTTAAGAAAGAAAATAAGATTTCTAAAATTTATGATATAAACACGCATGTCATAATATTTCTCTGATTATAAAATCATGCCATTAAGGGATAAATTGCAGGGTCAGATATACATTTCCCCACGTGAGAACGCTTCCATGAAAACTTTATATATATATATATATATATATATTAGTCCTAGACACGTGTGTTGCACATGTATTTCGACTTAATTATTTTAAATATTATATAAATTAAAAAAAAAGTATGTTTTAAGTATGTGTGTTAATTATTTTAGAAAAAATCTATAATTGAAAAATAGAGACTTCTCCGAGCACACTGATAAAATAGTGTATTTTGCTTTAGATGTTTTAAGTTATAATTTCGTCGCACTTCCATATTTCCCACCTAGGAACTCACTACTTCAACAAAATATGAAAATGGAGTTCAACAAAATAATATCAATGAATTAGAATCACTGATGAAATTAAGTAATGGATATTAATGGCTTACAATAAGGGATACGAAAGGTTGGACCAATATTAATTGTCTTGCGATGAGGAAAATTATTATATTTTCTCAACTTGTTATTTGTTTTTTGACCAAGTGGATAATTATACTTTCTCAATGTTTTCTCTTTTATCATTTTTTATAACTGAAATCCAATGCTATTTAGTACAATACAACAACAACATACCTGGTACAATCTCACAAGTGGGGTCTAAGGAGGGTAGGATGTACGTCAATTTTACCTCTATCTTTGTGGGTATAGAGGTTGTTTCCGAATAGACCCTTAGCTCAAAAGAAACGTAATAAATGTAGGATTGCAAGAAAAATAAGACAGCAAAATATCAAGATACAGAACAAATGAGATATACATTGTAATACACACATAAAGATAATGACCTACGCGATATCAAAATAATACTACTAAGAAAAGGAGAAGAAAAGATGGAAAGGCTAGCCCCCCACCTCTCTCACACACAATGCGACAAAACTCAACTACCTACTAACCTTCTATCCTTATCCTCGACCTCCAAATCGTCCTCTCTACGGTCATGTCCTTAGTCAGCTGAAGGTGTGTCATATCTTGTCTAATCACCTCCCCCAATTTATCTTCGGCCTACCTCTCCTAACTCCGGTGACCGCCAATCTCTCACACCTCCTAACTGGCGCATCCTCACACCTCTTCTTCACATGCCCGAATCATCTCAGCCTCTCTTCCTTCATCTCGTCCGTCATGGAGGTGACCCCGACCTTGTCCCGTATATCTGCATTCTTAATCATATCTCCTAGTATGACCACACTTCTATTTGAGCATCCGCATCTCCGCTACCTTCATATTCTGAACATGAACGTTCTTTATGTGCCAATATTTTGCCCATACAACAATGTTGGTCGAACCACTGCTCTGTAAAACTTACCTTTTAGCCTAGGTGACACCTTCTTATCACAAAGCACCCCAGATGCGAGACTCCATTTCATCCACCCTGCTCTAATATGGTGTGCGACATCATCCTCAATCTCCCCGTCCCCTTGTATTATGGACCCAAGATACTTGAAACTTCCTCTTTTCGGTATAGCTTGGGTCTCTATCTTCACTTCCACATATGTCTCTTGTGTCACGTCACTTAACTTGCACCCCACTTAGTCCTACTTAACCTGAAACCTTTAGATTCTAAGGTCATTCTCCAAACTTTTAGCTTATCGTTAACTCCACTACGTGTCTCGTCAATTACAAATATGTCATCTACAAATAACATACACCACAGTACCTCCTCTTGAATATGTCGCGTCAATTTGTCCATCACTAAGGCAAATAGAAACGGGCTAAGGGCTGATCCTTGGTGCAATCCCATCATGATCGAAAAGTGTTCTGAATCCCCTACCACTGTCCTAACTCGGGTCTTGGCACCCTCGTACATGTTCTTAACAACCTTGATGTAGGCCAAAGACACACCTCTATACTCCAAGCATCTCCAAAGGACCTCCCGAGGGACTTTATCATATGCCTTCTCCAGGTCAATGAACATTATGTGTAAGTCTCTCTTTTTGTCCCTATACTGCTCCATCAATCTCTTGACAAGATGAATAGCTTCTTTAGTCGATCACCCCGGCATGAATCCGAATTGGTTCTCTGATATCAACACATCCTTCCTCATCCTCATCTCGATCGCTATCTCCTAGTCTTTCATAGTGTGGCTTAGCAACTTGATACCCCTACAGTTTTTGCAACTCTGAATATCGCCCTTGTTCTTGTACAACGGGACCATTGTACTCCACCTTCGATCTTCTGACATCTTAGTCGTCCTAAATATGGCATTAAATAACCTAGTCAGCCACTCCATATCTGCCTCCCCTGTGCTTTTCCAAAAGTCTACCGAGATCTCATCTGGCCAGTTGCTCATTCCCTCCCCATCTTATTGATAGCCTCATTAATGTCCGCAACCTTTATGCACCTACAATACTCAAAATCTCTATGACTCTCGGAATACTCTAACTCCCCTAGCACGATCAATCCTACAATCTAAAATAGTTATTTACATCTAACAAAAGAAAAAATTATTATATTCGAACTACTACTATAATTACAAGCTTGCAACAAACTAAAAAGATAATAATGTAAACACATTTTTTTCCGAAGCTCTTCAGGAGCTAATTCCTCTTGGTATGATGTTGTCACTACCTATCAAAAAATTAAAATCATTTAAAATCAATAAAGAAAATAAAAAATATTCTACCACAATATGCCTAAAAAGTATCTCAACAGATTCTTACATCCGTTTTGCAATTTTCACAGCCTTTGACTTACTCTCCGATTCAACCTACAATTTTTTTTGTTCACATGAAAAAGTTCATACAATTTGTTCTTTTAGAAACAAACTCAATCCGGGGCAGATCTAAGGCTCACCGTCACAAAAAATTACACTGTATATATAAGGTATTTTTTTTAATGTTATATATATATATATATATATATATATATAGAGAGAGAGAGAGAGAGAGAGAGAGAGAGAGAGAGAGAGAGATTTTGAATACCCTAAATACAAGAGAAGAGGTTGGTTGTAGGGATCTAGTAGCTCAGTTAATTGGCTACATGAACTTTCACCTTGTTGGTGAGGGTTTGAACACATTGTAATCCCCTACCCCATTTCGCCTTCCCCTACCCCCATGTAGTTAAAAAAAAATGAAGAGGTTGGTTTAGTAATTTAGGAGATTCAAAATTCACATTGAGGTTTCGAACTCAAATCTCAAGCAGTACATCCACTGAACTCAATTAGTAAGTCAAAAAGCTCACCATAGGACAGAAGTACAAAAAGAAATGTGTCATATGTATAACAAAAATACCAACAACATTAAAAAGGCACAAATAGAAAAAGAAAAGGAAACCTTACGAGCAGAGATTTTGGAATGAGGAGCGGAAAAGTAAATAATACTAGGAACTTTCCTGGAAAAAAATTAGAAGTATAACTAGACAAACCTCTCCACAATGTGCTCCTCTGTTATCTTTACTAACGATTACATTTTTATTGAATTACGAAGGCACGTTCTTGGCTAATACTGTATTTTACAAAGATATCTATATCTTCAGTATTAATCATTCCCTCACTGCTACCATTCCTTTTCCAGAAACCATAAAATCTTCCTACAATCTCATCATTCCTTCAGGTATCCGACAAAATCTCTTTTCAAATCTTTACATGAAATAATTCAAAAGAATAAAGTAGCAGTCTTATAATTAGCACAAATATTATAGGGGATCGTCTGATGGTGTTGTTGGAGCAATTCGTTTCAGCATAACATTTTGTATTAGATAATATAATATGTTTTTGATTGTATAAAAAATCGTTGCATTATTTAATGTGGGTAGAATGTGTGTGCATTAGCAATGAAGAGGTAAAACTATTTAAAAACACAGAATATTTTAAGGAAAGTAATTCGTGTATAATAGTTCCTTCATTATTAGTTACTGCAAAACAATTTCTTCATTGTTAATCACCTTATATGTAATCCTATATTATAATTCTGCATAATTTAACTTGTAGTGGTGAAGCCATTATTTTCAATAAGGAGAAGTTAAAATATAAAAAATAAATACATGAAGAAGTCAAGACGATTCAACATATAATATACGGAAAAATGGTAACAAATAATAATAATATCCCTAACATATTGATTACGTCCAAATCCACTCCTCAAGTAAGAAAGTGTACACGGTCATATGAAATATAATTTACCCAACTATGAGTCGGGATCGATCCCACGGGAAACAATATAATAGGCAATCAAGCAAGTAAAGGATTATCACCTACTAAGCTAAGCCAAACACTTTTTCAATATTGATTTATAATTTAAAATCTAACAAAGACAAAACTAACCTAGAAAGCAACTAAAATGATCAATGACCACAAGCATGGATACAAGGGAATTTACTCTCAAGTAACGATCCGATGTATTTTATGATTTTACAACTAAGAACAAGTTTATGTTAATAGATAATGATTTCTAAAATCTCATTGAAAATCCTTCAACCAAATCAATGAATTTCATTCTAAGCTTTTTTAAGTCTTAGAGTGTGATATTCAGCACAACCAATTGAATCTCAAGTTAACTTTCTTATTCCTAGCTAAAGTTTTTAGATGAGGTTTAGAGCCCCAAAATTCTTGTTAATTAATCTTTCTCAACCTCAATTTTTCTCTTCCGAGCTCGAATCGAAGTAAATGGATGGGTCCTAAGGTTAGTTAATCCCTTAAGAAACATTAAAGAGCAAGCTTAATTAAAGTAAAATAGACCAACTTCATTAGAAATAAAAATCATTCAATACATAAGCAAAACGAGATTTAATCCAACACTTGATAATGAATATTCTCATAAACAAGATTCTAGTAAAAGAATAAAATACTACACACTTAAATATTCAATACAAAGCAAGGAATTAAAGAAATGAAGTAAAGGTTCAATAAATTGCTCAACCAAATCTTCAAATCTTCAACACCCAAGTGTGGTGTAAAAACCCTAGCTCGCAGAAGTCTTGTGAAAATGCCAAAGATGAAAATACTTTCTCTTATGTATTGTTTTTATAGTTCCACAATCTTCCCAACTAAAATATGACAAAAACAATCCAAAAATTTCAGATTCTAGTTCTGGCCATTTTTGCAATTTTAGCCACTTTTTTATTTTCTTAAATTTGACCTCTTTTTAAATTGTTTTTCAGTTGATTTCCTCCAATGCTCTTCCCAAACACATAAAACCTATAAAAGACCAAGAAAACATTATAAGTGCACTATTTTATCAATCAAACATAGCAAAAATTTAAGTAAAGAAGAGATAAGTTGATAAAATGACTCACAACTTATCACGTATTACAAATGGCTCACAAATACCCTCCCTTAATCTTTTGGTCTAAAAATATTTTTAAACTTTTTTAGGCTCAAATACCAGGTATCGATAAGTTTGGAATCTTTAAAATAGCCAGGTGACATTTTCTAAACCTGCCACGTATATTCCTTACCAACATAATTAAAACTCAATCATATCTTAAAAACTAGTTAGGGATAGATAGCCCGTGCAGCACGAGCCCAATAACATGTGAGATATGGGCAAATAGTCACTTTGTGAACTGTTAATCAACCTTTAGTTATGACAGTTAATTAAGTTTTAGCCACTTTTAATACGACTATCATTTAAAGAATCATATTCTTAGATTAAAACACGAAAAATCTAAAAACAAATATGCAACTTAAGATATAAGGGCTCCAGAAAATGTTCCTGGAGTTGAAACTGGCATGACTCAAATTAAACTCGAGAAAAAAGTTTAAGAAGTGCAGTTTAAATTTTTAAAAAAAATATTGTGGAATGTTCGAGCTCTATATTTTTTACGTAACTCTTTGACAGAATCGTGGAGTTTCAACTGTATAAGTTTGAACTCCAGGACACAATCTAAAAGGTTCATTTATCGAAAAATATTTGTAAGCTTATTCGAATTGTAGGACAAAATCAGGGGATTTTAATTAACGTTATCCGTGAGTTCAAACTTAAATATTCTATCATTATTTAATTCGTGTTATCTCTTTTGAAACTTTATCATTATTTCACATTATGATACTTATATGAAACTCGATAATAAATTCGTGGGAGCAGTGATGATAATTGCACAAATAAAATAAAATAAATCATGGTGCTTCATCCAACATCAAGTCCCCAGCCAGTTGCTAAGTTCATTTCAAATAATTAAACTTCCTTTTGAATCAATCCAGTGATCAACTTCAGTCTTGGAGTTTCGTAGAAACTAATCAAATAAAATCGATTAAACACAAATAACAAAAAGATGCCTCCAATTGTTCCTTTGAAATATTAATCACTGCAATATACACCGTGATATAGAACCTCGTAATTACAATATTTTCTACAGATAAAGTTAAGATGAGCTCTAATCACGCCCAAGAGAGGGATTAAATAGTCAAACAATAAAAAAGTTTACAAAGAAACTACAGCAAATAGTTTTTCTAGACAATAAAATTATTTCATTCTCGGTTAAATTGACACAAGTAGCCTCCTTCCAAAATCCAAGACCTCAATGAAAAGAACTGCTACTAAATAATACCATGGGCCCCATGTTTTGTACTCATCTTTTGAAAATTGCGCATTGTTTTGCGCGGATTACCCTTCATTTGTGGTGGTTTTTAATTTTTGTCATTTAAATTGGTGGTCTTTGAGTTTTGCCCTTCGCCTAATAGCTTAAAGTTATGGGTTCGAACTTCAGCTTAGTAAAAAAAAAAAATTACAAGGCAGATGT
Organism: Lycium barbarum; assembly: GCF_019175385.1. Classification (NCBI taxonomy): domain Eukaryota; kingdom Viridiplantae; phylum Streptophyta; class Magnoliopsida; order Solanales; family Solanaceae; genus Lycium; species Lycium barbarum. The sequence continues at coordinate 123,854,918 of NC_083341.1, forward strand.
TTAGATTCGCAAGGCAAAATTTATCCAAACTCTACCTTGCAAATTTTTTTAAAATTTTTGATTGAGCAGGAATTCGAACGCGAAATTAAAATTTTTTTAGCGAAGGACAAAAGTTAAAGACCACTAATTTGAGGGGCAAAAATTAAAGACCACTCCCAGCGAAGATAATCCTGCAAGTTGCCCAAAATTGCGGCTAACCGAGTTCTGGCCCAGACTCCATAAAACTCCAACACTAGGCCAAATAGAAATTGTGAAGATAGTTGAGCCTCTTTAAGCCAATTCAATCAAGGTGTTCTACCTTTATTCATTAGGTACAAAAAAGGTTAAATGTCTGGAATACCCTTGCAACAGTTGGTTAATTCTGAGGACAGATGTGGTAATTATCATAAAGATTTTGTTTTTATGACTATTAGAGGAAAAGTACAATGCCAAGAGCTTAGATGTACAAGCTGATGATGCAAACTCTAAGGTGAAATCCTATTATGCCCTTGACCAGGGTTAAAAAAGAGTTTTACCCTCCTATCAAATTGTGAAAAGCAAGCATGCATGACCATGAGACAGGCAGGTGAAGCTCGTTAACTCTAGCTTCTTATATAGGAGAATCCAACTCGCTTTGATCCTATAACCAATTTCTTTAAAACTTCCACCCAAAGCCTTCAACAAATATAATTTTCTTACAAAAGAGTGTGTGAATCAAACCATTTTTGGATAAGACTAACTCAGCCACTGATAATTAGTTAGGGAATCAAGCTACCCATACTGCATAATTACAAGTACACCATTATATTCGATTAGTTTTATTTTATTTGTTTTACTTTTCTTTTTACTCTGTTTAAAAAAAGAATGTTTTTTTTTTCATCTTTTAATAGTTCTTTAATTTCAACTTTTCATGTGGCATGTTTAAGATTACATGATTAAAGAGCATTTTGGTATATTCTACATATTTTTAGTTTAGGCTCAATGCATATGCAGCCCCTTGAATTTATTTTTTTATTTTTTTATTTTGACACTTCAACTAAGTGTTGTTCCTATTGAACTCCTGAAATCGTCCTCAAGTGTGTCTATCAAACACAATCTGACTTACATAGCATTCTATCTTTAATGTAGCAATATGCTAATATATATTCTAGTTTAATTATGCTATTTTTTTTAACTAAGATTAGCAGCAATTAGTGTTATAAAAGGTGAGGGCGTAAGGCGGGGCGTTTTACGTCTGCCTCAGTGAGGCGTAAGCCCCGAGGCACGGGGCGTAAGCCCCATGGGATTTAATTTTTAGTATTTTATAAAATGATATAATTATAATAAATACTTTTAAATAGGTGAAAAAGCGTAAAAATTGAAGAAAACTATAAATAAGTGATATATATATATATATATATATATATATATATATATATATATATATAGATAGTAGTCTACCCCCCAAAAATAACTAATTAGAATAATCTATATTTTATATATATATTTGCTCCACCCCCACAAAAAAACTAATTAGAACAATCTATTTTACGCTACTTACAAGTACAAGTGACTGCTCGTTACTTTTTTGAGATAGTAGAAGACAAGATAAATAATTGGAAAAAAATATATATTAGGCATTCTAGCAATAAAAAAAGGTCTTGACTTTTAAATTTAATGTTTTAGTTCCTTTTTAAAACATTTGAGTAATTACATGTTGACTTTTGAGAATTTGGGCATTATATTAAGGACATATTTAACAATTTTCGTTTTAGTTTGAAGAAGTTTTCTGGACTTACGCCCCCAACAAAAAAAAACTCGCCCAAAACGCCCGGGCGTACGCCTTTGGAGACTTTCGCCCCGACCCATTTTTGGTACACCCCGCCTCAGGGCTCGCCCCGAAAACGCCTTTTAAAACACTGGCAGCAATTGAGAGGGAGAAAAAGAGTAAGCTCTTAATTAGAGCAGAACTAGCAGAAACCGACACATCCATGACCTAAAGAATAGCTTACCACACGTCTAAAATATTATTTTATCTTCCGTATCACAATTTATTTTTTGCTTCTAATAAAAATCAGATTTAGAGGGTTTGATAGACACACTTGAGGACGAGTTCAGGGGTTCAATAGGAACAACGCTTAATTGAGGTGCCAAAATGAAAAAAAATAGACAAGTTTAGGGGGCTACATATGCATTAAACCTTTAGTTTAAGATCACAAGATTAAAAAAAAATCTTTATTTTTTAAAATTTTATGTAAAGTTAAAACCCGACAAATAAATTGAAATGGAAAGGGTACGTGAAAAATAATTGCACAAATAAGGGAATAAGAGTTTGTTGCATCAACTTGGGACCAAGTTGGTGTTGGGGACGCGTTTGTCTCAATTAAATTACCAATCAACAGCTGTTGATTGTAACGCAGACAAAAGCAGCAGCTTTTCGAATGGATTACACAAATCTATGATTGATTTCCAATTATATTCCAGTTAGGGATACGTATTTGATATTCGGTTTAGTATTTTTGAAATTCAAATTTTGTTAATTCAATAATTGATAATTGAAAGTTATACCAAATATCAAACTTTTGTAGTTCGATCCAGAATTTTGGTTCGATAAATCCCAGTTCGACTCAATAATTCATGTTTTAGTGATTTATGCCCACCCCTAACTGTAGTTCCACTTGATTTCCCCAATCAGAATTGCTGCATGTTGTGAGTATAAATGTTCTTTTCACATTTATGATTAACATCGCAACACTTACTGTCAGAATCCAATAAGACAACTCATATTTGATTCCTATCTAATGAAATGAAACACTCTTTGGACAGAGAAAATTATTTGCAACATGTATACATCTTCCCCTTCAAAGCGCTTCTGGTACGAATTAGGTCATTTGGTTCAAAATAAAATTATTACACAATTATAATTATGATAGATAATTCATTGTTTATATAAGATAAATAATCTCATATTTTTTATATAATTGTTTCATAGTCTTAACTAATACTTATAATTACAAACTAGACAAATTTGATCTCAAAATTTATACTAAGTTTAGCCCCTAAACCTTGTCAAAAAAAAAAACACTTAATATTTTACGGAAAAATTCATTATATATAATGATAGTATATAGATTTCATTTTGATAAGTGTGATTTTCAAGTAAACATGCACGCACCTTGCTTATAATTGTATTGGGTATTAATTGCTTGTCGTCAAACATATTTATCAGGTAATCCATTCCACCAAGATTTAATCAAATAAGAAAAAATCACTTAATATTTTATGTACTGAAAAAATCACTTAATATAACTTTTATCCATTTTATTGACACTATGGGTGCAGTGGATACAATAAAATATAAGTACATCAATAAAGAAACTCCTAAAGTTAGTATCAAACGAGAATATCGAACCGAATTCATGAACCCATCAGTCAAATGGGTCCAATCTCTTCCCTAGGAAAAACAGAACAAAGTACATGTATTTTTAATGTCAACAAATGTTAATTAATGTTTTCACCAAACAATCACAAAAAGCCTAACTTTTATTGTAGCTTGGCTCCCACTTGAACTGATTTTGGACACGAAAATTAATAAGAATGGTCGCGGAGTGACAAGTACTCTTTCATTTTTAATTAGAAATTTCGGATTCAATCATTAACAAGAAATCACCTATATTACAGAGTGTTTTATCCCTAATATGGAATTTTTCGACGTGAATTTAAATTTAGTCGGACTTCAATATGAATACCGAATACCAAGTGAAGACAAAAAAGATTTTAGACGACAAGGGTTCTTTCCAAAAACATGTCTTTCTCTATAGCACATGAACTTTCAAAATACTGTCCACAATCAACTACAGTATTTAATTGGATTTCTTAGAAGATACATCCAGCTTGCTACAACTAAGCACATTTCATGTTTTTCTTCTTTATTTTTCACGCCATAAATAGCCCATCTTTTGCCCCACATTATCATAAACAAGAAGAAGAAAAAGAGAAAATGGGATTATTTCCTCACGATAAAACAATGGTATTAACAGAGTTCTTGATTTTGTGCATGATCGTTGTTGTTTCATGTCGAGGTCCAGTCTACACACCACCAGAAGTCGAGAAATTAACCGATAAATTTAGCCGATTATCAGTTAATCAGGGTTATAATGTGTTTTATGGAGGTACTAATATTCGTATGACAAACAATGGGTCCAGTGCTGAACTTATCTTAGATAAATCTTCAGGTACACTACAACAATTTCATACAAAAAAAAAATGTTTATACTTGATCATGAAGTATTAACAACCTTTTCCCAATTTCTTGGTCCCTCCACAGGTTCTGGACTGATCTCTAAAGACAAATACTACTATGGTTTCTTCAGTGCTGCACTAAAATTGCCTGCTCACTTTACATCAGGAATCGTAGTTGCCTTTTATGTAAGTTCTCACTCATGCCCCATATAACTTTTTTTATAACTGTGGCGTCTAGGTCAGTTCGCGCCTTAACAAATTATATGGGTACCTACTATCTCTTGCCAGCACAGGTACTAGATAACTCTGTCCATCAAGGCTCGAATATATGGGAAGAAAGTACTAGCCCACTTCATGCATGCCCCATAACTAGTATAATCGCGGTATTAAGCTCTGCATAAAATATGCAGAGTTTAATATCAGAATCAAACTTTGTATTACCAATTATTCATCATTCTCCCCATATAATTGGAAATATGATTAAATCATGATATCCCTTTCATTGAATATTAGGACTAATGCAAGAATTATTTCTTTTCTCAGATGTCAAATTCAGATGTGTTCCCACGCAACCATGATGAAATTGACTTTGAATTGCTTGGGCATGAGAAGAGAAGAGATTGGGTTCTGCAGACTAATCTTTATGGCAATGGAAGTGTTCACACAGGGAGAGAAGAAAAATTCTATCTCTGGTTTGATCCCACACTGGACTTCCATGACTATAGCATCCTTTGGAATGATCATCACATAGTGTAAGTTAGTTGAAATCTACTAGTAATTTTTTTTTTTTTTTTACTTTAGCCCTTAGTGGTGAGTGGTGACCCTGCTAAATAGCAAGTCTCAAATTCTAGGTTAGGTTAAAAAATTTAATTCCCTTTTGAGGTACAAAAAGTGGAATTTGCAGCTAACAATACCTTAGTTTAATATCATTAGAGGTCAAATTCTAGGTTAGGTTAAAAAATTTAATTCCCTTTTGAGGTACAATAAGAGGAATTTGTACCTAACAATCAGTGGCGAACCAGGATTTTTATAAAGGGAGTTCAAAAATATAAAGAAGTAAACACAAAAAGAAGCTAAGGGATTCAACATCTATTATATATACATAAAAAATAATTTTAACCTTGTATATACAGTGTAATTTTTCACCGAAAGGGGTGTCGGAACCCCCTCGACCCAACCTAGCTCCGCCCCTGCTAACAATACCTTAGTTTAATACCATTGGACGTGAATGCGATCTTAGTATAACAGGTTCAACATAACTCAATAATTGTTACGAAGTCACGCATACCGCCAACGAGAACAGTAACTTTCTTTTAAGAAGGAAGTACCCATTTAGGGCATATTAAAAGGATTGAAGTTATCAACATTGACAATATAATATTTTTTACACTACAATTTATAAGGCTATAACAAGTTATTACTCTATTTTCCAGGTTACCATATCAGACTTGCTATAGAAAATTACATGTTATTGTAGATCAACTTAGCTTGATGATGTAAAAAACTTATATACTATCAGCCAACAAAACCTGAACTTTATTTAAAATAGAAGAATATTAAGTGTAATATGAAGTTCAATGGACCAAACAGGGATTTTAGCTTACTGTGCAAAAGCTAGGCCAAGAATACCCCGGACTATTTGCAAAACTATCTTCTTCTACATTTTTTTTTTTCGTTGGCTTTAATTTCTTTGGGTTCAAAGTTTTCACAATTTGTTGCAAACTTTTGCAGATTTCTTGTGGACAATGTGCCAATAAGAGAGGTGGTTCACAACACAGCCATCTCTACTGTCTACCCTTCAAAGCCAATGTCAATTATAGCGACAATATGGGATGGATCAAAATGGGCAACTCATGGAGGAAAATACCCTGTAGACTACAAATATGCACCATTTATAACATCAATGAAAGGAATAGAATTAGAAGGTTGTATAAAGCAACAAAACTCTTCAGCAACTCCTTCATGTTCTAGAAGAAGTACTTCAGGTTTGGACCCTGTTGATGGTGAAGGATTTATGAAATTATCACAACAGCAAATGACAGGGTTGGATTGGGCTAGGAGAAAGCACATGTTTTACTCATATTGTCAAGATACTAAGAGATACAAAGTTCTACCACCGGAGTGCACTGCTAAGGAAAGTATTTGTAACTAGTAAATCTTGATTCTTTGTCTATAACAATAAATTTGGGGTGGTCAATTTTAAGTATTTAGACAAGGGAATTCTAGAGGGATACCTATTGACCAAATTCTTTCTACGATGTAAAAAGAAATTGTTGAGCTGCATTCATAATGTGCTGAAAGATCTAAATTAATGATAATGCAAATGAAAAGATATTACTTTAGAATCTTTTTTCTCCTCTATTTACAGATCGTATAGTTCTTGAGCTGAGGGCCTATTAGAAACAGCCTCTTGATTTCACAAAGGTAGGGGTAAAATCTGCATAAACCCGCCCTGCCCTAACCCCACTTGTGAGAATATACTGGGTATATTATTGTTGTTAGCTTTCATATTGGATAGTTGATGTCACTAGCTCATACGTTCGGTCTTTTAGTATTAAAAATAATGCGGCGTATGCTGTAATTTCAGTCAGGAGCATAAGGTCTTGAAGAACAAGAAATTCATCAGTAAGGTTTAACTGAATTAGCTTGACTTAAAGAGAAGTCCTGTACATGAAGTATCCCACACATGGTCCAAAGAAGGGTTATACCCCAAAAGAGTGTGATGTAGCTTTGACTTAAACTTCAGATGGTTAAGTGGGGATCAACAATAGTTGAACTTTATTTCATAAAATATAGGCCACTATAGGGTTAATATATCATTCTTCAACTATTTCATAACGGGCATATAAACATTAAAATTTCAACTAGTTTGGTAAAAACTCTGTATTGTCCGAATTGTCCAAACTGCTTGGACTAATCACTATACTGTATTATGTAACAATATTACGTCCCACATAAGAATAAAGAACATAGGATATACAATATGTATACATTCCATATCTACTTCGACGACCGTGTATGCATATCGAACTTGATTTTTTTCGTTATAGTTGATCCTGTGAAACTATTTCAAAGAAATCATCTTTTAGCCCGAGGAAGATGTGAACGACAATCAAGAAGAAACACTGGAAGTGCGATACGAACCATCCCATGGCGTGTACAGAATTTAACTCTTATACACAGAAATTTTGAGACAACTTCCCCCTATCCATATTCACACTGGATCGGACTTTTTTTTTTTTTTATGAAGATAGTACTGTCAATTGAAAAAAAGGCATCAGGAAGGTGCCAGATTACAAAAACAAAACCCTATAAGCTTTTGGAGCAAAAAACACACTATATAGTTAACTCCAGTACAAGAGGAGACTACACTAGAACCATGGAGCTAACAAAATCCAAAAGTTCAGACTAGGTCGGACTTCATTTTTTGAAGCTACTAAAATTATCCACGCTTGATTAAATTTCATTCAAAAAGCTACAAAAAAGTCTTAAGAAAGTATGGAAGGGTTTGAATGACATCAATGGACTTGCATGAGTAAAGACGCTTAGTTAACCAAGTAGCTCTTGCCTGGATTTCTTCGGGAGATAAAGAAATGGCAGTGTGCTTTTGGCAGTGAAGATATGGTGCATTTTTATAGAGTGCACCACAGTACGAACAGGAAAAGGAACTGTGTTCCAAAGTGATCCAACAAGAATTGTCAAAGAAATACTCAAGCTACAGATTCTAATCATCAAGAAGCCACAGGAAATAAACTTGCGTGCACAAATCTCAGTTTACAATTCTTAGCATTGTCGCAAAAAAGATGGACAGCAAACACACTTAATGCGTTACAACACGTTACTACAGGAGAAAAAGATATCTAACATCTAAAACTCCAGCAAGCAATATGCTGGAAGAACAAATACTAAGCTACTAACACTTCAATCAGGTTAGAAATCCTTAATAGAACTGCTATCATATAGCAGATCAATCTGCCTAAGTATGGTTGGAAATGAGAACCAGCCAATAGCCTAATAACTGGGAAAGTTGTTCATGAAAGCAAGCCACGGCAAAGAGCTAACTATTCTCCTGAACAGAAGATGGTGGAGCAAATGGTTGTAATGTAATAGGTGCGACATCTGTGTATATGTTTAACTTTTAATATAGCTATTAAACTCAAAGCCAGGAGAAGCAAAAGAGTTTCCTAGAATTAAGCGTAACTGAGACTTTTGTTTCTTACTTCTTGATAACTGAGAGTAACCTATGCTTAGCATTTTCTACTCGTCCTAAGTATAAATAGTAGGAAAGGATAAAACAAGTCATAGCATGAAGGGAAGCTTCTCTTCACCTGAAAACCATGAAATGGTAGCACCACAAACATGCATATGGCAAGTGTAGAACTAAAACAGACAAGAGTATTTACAAGAACTAATAGACAATCAACGACATATACTGTTCAACTCTGTTCAGGTCTCGTATCTGGGGAACTGACATCCGTAATCCAATTTCTCAGTAGAACTATTGAACATCAAGATTTTCAATGTTGCAGGACTGACGACAATGCTTATGCCTAAAGCTTTTATCAACTGGAAAACAAGCAACAATAATGGCAAACTGCATTAACAAAAGTTCTAAAATTGCATGAAAAGAAGAACACATTTCGCCGCATAACATAACACAACACCATTCCAATGTAGAACTACTACATTAAGGCCCATCAAAATCCAAAACTTACTCAGATATCTGTAAATTAACAATAATAATTCCTAACCAAAAACTATAGTCATGATCGCACAACAGTAATAACATCAGTAACACAGATATGGTAGGTCAATAGCCGAAATCTAACGGTAAGATAAAAAGCACATATCACTGCTTAAATAACACAACACCATTTGATTGTAGAACTACATTAAGGTTCATAAATATCTCCCTAACTAGATAACAATAATCCCTAAACCAAAACGATACTCATAATCGCACAGCAGTAATAATAGCAGTAAAACAGATACGGTAAATCGAAAGATTTCTGGAACCTAGATATCGCACCACGACCACCAAACTCTAAATTTGCGTAACATAACAGAAGTTCTAAATTTGCATAACATAACATCACAGAATTTTAAGTTTGCATAACATAACACAGCACCATTTGACTGCAGAACAACTACATTAAGGTTCATAATAAATATCCAAAACTTACTCATATCTCCGTAAATAGATAATACTAATAATCCCTAAACCAAACCCAACACTCATAATCTCACAGCAGTAACAATAGCAAATAATTAACGGTAAGATTTCTGGAACCTAGAACGAGCACCACGACCACCAAACTTCTTAGGCTCACATCTTCTAGGATCAGCAACAAGCAAAGTCCTATCATATCTCACCAAAATATCCTTAATCTCCTTCTTACTCTGTTCATCAACATACTTCTGATAAAACGCAACTAACGCTTTCGCAATACTCTGACGTATGGCATAGATCTGTGATGTATGACCTCCTCCTTTCACACGAATCCGCATGTCTACACCAGCAAAACGGTGTCTCCCTAAAAGGAGTATTGGTTCAACAGCTTTGTAACGGAGGATTTCTGGCTGTACTAGTTCGATTGGAACGCCGTTGATTTTGATTAGACCACGGCCACGCTTGCAGTGTGTTACTGCTACTGCCGTTTTTTTGCGGCCGAAACATTGCACCGATTCCACTGTTGCCGGTGCCGCCTCCATTTTTGCTTGCTTTGGTTTTAGCCATGGAGCTATAAAATGGTACTTTATAAATGTATTATGATTAGGGTTTTGTATTGGAAATGGGCTTTACTTGAATGATGTAGTTAGTCATTTCACCTTTTGGGCCATTAAATTGGTGTTTCTTATGGGATTATTTGCCATTAAATTGGTCTTTGATTTTTGTTCCTCAATGCAAATGATTAAGAGCCTGTTTGGATGGGTTTATGCCTATAAGCTGTTCAAACAATTTATAAGTTAAAAAAAATAAGTTGGAGTAGTTTAACTTATTTTTTTTGACTTATAAGCTATTTTTAGCTTATAAGCTGCTTTAGATAAGCTAAGTCAAATGGGCCCAATTATTTTTTAGAGCTTATTTTAAGCACAAAATGACTTTAAGTTGGTCAGTCAAACACTCAAAAAAACTAAAAACAGCTTATAAGCAACTTATAAGTCAATCCAAACGGGCTCTAAATAAATTTATATTTTTAAAACATAATATTTCATAAATTACGCCTGTCTTGAAGAACTTATATCTTTCTAGACATAAGTTCGATTTGAAAGGAGAAAATTAATGACCAGTCTATTTGAAGGACGAAAATTAAAGACCATACCATTTAAAGTTAAACCGTGCAATTTATTCTTTGATGCACTCATTACTAAGGGTACTTATCGGTCGGTTTGGTTCGGTTCATCAATTTTCAGTTTGTAAATACGCTAAACCAAAAACAAACTGATAAGATATTAGTTATTGGTTTTCGGACTTTGGTCGTTAACGGTTCAGTTTTTGGTTTAACAAATAAGAAAATGCTCCGCTAATTTTATTTTTACTTTCTCTTGTTTTTATTTATTCATATAATATTAATTAGAATAAGTGTGTTTGTTGTAAGTAATTTAGAGATACGGTTTGTATTTAAAAATTAAAATTTAAAGCCACTAATATATTATTAGGGATAAAAAAATATAATTTTAATATAAGCTTATTGAGTTATCGGTTTAATCATTAGCTAAATTCTTAAAACCGGAAACTGAACCGATAACCCAATAAAAAAATTTACAAAACTGTTTACAAACCGTTAATCCAATAACCTGATATCGATAAACCAATAGCATTTTTATTAATTCGGTTTATTGGTTAAGCCGTTTTTTGCATCCCTACTCATTGCAGCTTTTGGGTCCTTGGGGTTTCGTATCTCAAGTCTCTTCTTTCGATCGGATAATGAGAAAACAACCATTTTGAACCGTTAATTAAGCTTTTAGCCAGTGTTTAAAAAATAATTAAATTTTAGTTACTTCTTAATACGAAATACTAGGTGGATATATCCCTATATTAAAATACAAAAACCTTTAAAATATCAAATATACTCCCTCGCAACTTGGAATACAGGCACTTTAAGAATACTTCGGGAGTTAGAATTTAAGGGGTCATTTGGTAGCTGGTTAAGAGACCACTTATTCATGTATTATTCTCTGCATAACTAATACAACGGTTGCTAGCTAGTAAAGAGATACCTTATTCATGTATTAATTTTTACATGTTTATACCGTGTTTGGTAGCTAGTTAGGAAGTAAGTTATTCATGTATAAAATTAGTACGATGTTTGGTTTGCAATTTAGAAACCCGCATAACTAATACATGTATAAGTTATAAGGGAATCTCTATATTATTTTAAGCGGGATAGAAGATGGAATTACTAATACATGAATAAAAAGTTAAAATGACAGTATTACCCTAATTACTTCCCACTTAAATACTTTTCTTTTATAAAAAAGTTTTTTAATATAATATTTTAATATTTTAAATTTAATTGTAAACAAATATGTTAATTTAATAATTATATAATATTTATTAACTTTTAATATAACAAACAAACATTCAAAGAAATAATATATGCATAACTAAACCATGCATAAAGTAAGTCTCGCATAACTAATACCTGCATAACTAACCCAACATAACTAATACCTGCATAACTAAACGTGCGCGTTCTTGACTGGCCAACACTCTACTTCATGCAACAAAGTCAATCCAACCACCACTTCCTAGAATTTACCTTTACATATCAGCGACACATTTTTATCGCATAATACCCAGATGCAAACCTTAATATCACCCACCCCCGCCCCAAATACGACGTACAACATCCTCATTAATCATCCTGTTTCCTTGGATTATGGACCCAAGATACTTGAAACTACCTTTCTTAGATATGATTTGTGCATCGATCTTCACTTCCAGCTCTGTCTCCTGCATCACTGATAATGTCCAAATCGACTCCTTAAAGAGAAATGTACACAGTTGTATGCAATATAATTTACCAAACTATGAGTCGGGGTCGAATCCCATAGGGAACAATAAACTAGGCGATCAAGCAAGCAAGGACTTATCACCAACAAAGCTAAGCCAAACACTTTTTCAATATTTAATTTTTGGTTTAAGAACTAACAAAAAATAAAACTAACTAGAAAGCGGTAAAATGATCAATGGCCAAGCATGAATAGAAGGGGCTCTCACGTAACGATCCAATATATTTCACGATTTATAACTAAGAGAGAGTCTATGTTAATAGATAATGATTTTTAAAATCTCATTGAAAGTCTTACAACCAAATCAATGAATTTCATTCTAAGCTCTTCCAAGTCTTAGAGTGTGATATTAAGCACAACCAATTGAATCTCAAGTTAACTTTCCTGTTCCTATCTCGAGTTATTAGATGAGGTTTAGAGCCTCAAATCCTTGTTAATTAATTTTTTCCAACCTCATTTTTCCTCTTCCGAGCTCAAATCGAAGTAAATGAGTGAGTCCTAAGGTTACTAATCCCTTAAGAAACAATAAAGAATAAGATTAATTAAAGAAACAAGGACACTCTCCAATAGAGATAAAAATTATTCAATACATAAGCATAACAAGAGATTTAATCCAACTTTGCAAATGAATTTTTTCATAAACAAGATTAAAGTGATGGAATAAAACTCTACACACTTAGATATACAATACAAAGCAAGGAATTGAAGAAAGGGTTAAGAAATTTGTCATTGAAGTGCTCCAATCTTCTCCTCCAATGGTGTGGCTGATGATGAACCCTAGCTTCCAAGCTTCAAATATGGCCAACGATGAAAGATATTTTGCCTAAGCTTCACTTAATATTCCCAAATTTCCCAACTCAAAACATGATGAAAACAGTCACTAAATTTCGAAATTGTAGATCTGGCTCGTTTTTGCATTTTTAACCACTTTTTTTCATTTTCTTCAACTTGGCCTCTTTTGACTTGTTTTCCACTTGATTTCTTCCCGATCACTTCTCAATCATATAAAACCTGTAAAATGGAATTAAACAACATTAGATGCACTATTTTCTTAATCAAACATAGCAAAAATTTAAGATTAAACAAGAGATAAATTATCAATCATGTCATTGAACGTGCACTCTTGATACTCTATTTTTTGTCCTGCTTAACCTGAAACCTTTAGACTCTAGGGTCTGTCACCAAACTTTTAGTATATCGGTAACTCTATCGCGTGTCATGTCAATCAGTATTATGTCATGTGTGAATAACATACACCACGATACGGGCACATTGAATATGATGTGTCAATTCATCCATCACTAAGGCAAATATAAACGGGCTATTTCATGATACTTATTTTAACTTATATATTTTATCAATATTGCCCTTATAAGTCATAACATCTATTTTTAAACTTTATCACGAGGTACTATGAGTGAAGTAATTCTTAATACCTAATTGAAACTCTATGAAAAGATTGTAAGGAGTTTGAACCGCCACATTTAAAAATATAAGAATTATTTTAGAAGTACGATTAAAACTCTAGATATTTTTCAAATTCCAAGACATTATGCTTGAGTTTCTTTTGTCAAAGCTTCGAACTCCAACATCGTGTATGTCACGACCCAACCCCGTGGGCCGTGACTAGTGCCCTAACTGGACACCCATACAGACTTGATTACCAGATCGACATATCAAAGACTTATTCAAATTTAACATACGTTATTTATACGGATACTGAGAAACAGACGTCATCTTAAGCGGTCACCTGTAACAGAAATATCATACCAAAAGCCGGCAGGCTGGCGGAATACACATCGCCCGAATATACATACATATACAAACATATGGGTCGTTTTGGCCATAATAGCAAACGGGACCGCTTAAGGCACAAATCACAAACATAATCGAACAAACATGACCCATGACCCACATATATGTCTACAGGCCTCTACAAACCATAACAGAAACATATGACGGGACAGGGCCCCGTCGTACCCCAAATAGTCATATACATACATACATACAGAAATATGTACCATGGAAGATATGTACCAAAAATATGGGCTCCGGATCAAAGGGAGCACTCCGAATAGCAGAATAAGTGTCCTACACTGGCGGGTCACCAGAACGAACGTCTGTACCTGCGGGCATGAAACGCATCCCCCGAAGAAAGGGGGTCAGTACGAAATATGTACTGAGTATGTAAAGCATGAAATACAGTAATCCGAATCATAACTGAAGTGAGAAGTACAGAAAATGGATACAGAATTAGTATGTCGAAACCTGTGCTGAAAATATAAATAATGCAAATAAAAATCATGCATAGGGCTCAGGAACGTGGTCGCCACTCCGACGCTGGCGCCACAACACATCATACGCCAGAAGGTTTCAAATCTCCGTACAATCCCCGAACATATCGTATCATCATAACATATCACAACATCAAAACACATCATATGCCATATCACATCATAACGCCGTATATAAGCGGTACCCGACCCTATGGCGAGGTCTCGGGAACCGTAACACATCATACTGCCAAATATAACATAGTGCGCACGATCACAAAACCGGCCCGGGATCCGGCGAACGATATCATAGTAGTATGCACGAGCGGAGTAATGAGGAAACCATATGCATATAAGTACATAAATAAATTTCAAAACTCGATGGACAAATATATTTACCGACATCTGAAGGCTCAAAAATAAGATTCGGGTCAATCGGAATTAGTATAAGAAAGTTACGAGCTTTTGAAGTACAGAACCTTCTAAAAATATTTCATAAGCCATACTTGGAAATTTAAGTATCATTCATATTAGAAAACTTTCGAACATCATTATGGATCAAATATTCATATTAGGAAATTTTTGAATAACATTATGGATCAAATCAAATTGAGACTTTTGGACCATATTTACGTACCAAAGTATTCATCAAAGACTTTAGTCATCTCGATTTTCTTTCGAACAACATTCAGAAACATAACAACTAGTAGGGCTGTTCACAGTTTTGGTTAAAACCAAAATCAAACCGAAAATTTAACCAAACCGAATAAAATAACTGACATTTGGTTTGGTTTGGTTTTAAATTTGAAAAACCGATAATATTTGGTTTGGTTATGGTTATAGTAAAAAATAACCGAATAAATAACCGAACCAAACCGATAATTATATACATAAAATTTATAATTATTTATATGTATAATATTAGCTTTTCATAAATAATTAAAGATATTTTATACCTTTTAATTATTAATTTAATTTTGGTCTACTTATTTTTAAGGCCCGTGTCTTAAAAGAATATGTCCAACAATCTAAGCCCAACTCTAATAAGTCGTAAGCATAAGGGTTGTTTGTATTTTGAAACCTCTATTTGACTTGTTCTTTTGAATCTAAACTGCGTTGCAAGTTTGGTCCACCTGATTTGCCAATAGCGTGTCTTTCCCTCAATATGCAGCAAAGTTCACCCTTGTGGGCCGTGAGGAAAAAAGAGCTTCATAACAAATTTGAAGAATGTAGAGAGAAAATATTTGAATTGTCACGGCTAGTCATAAACCGAAAAACCGAACCAAACCGAAAATAACCAAACCGGTGGTTATTATTTTACTTGGTTTGGTTATGGTTTTAGACATTTAAAAACCGACTAAATTGGTTTGGTTATGGTTTTAACCAATAACCGACCCAAACCGAACCATGAACACCCCTAACAACTAG
This sequence comes from Lycium barbarum, assembly GCF_019175385.1. Taxonomy (NCBI): domain Eukaryota; kingdom Viridiplantae; phylum Streptophyta; class Magnoliopsida; order Solanales; family Solanaceae; genus Lycium; species Lycium barbarum. The sequence continues at coordinate 123,870,835 of NC_083341.1, forward strand.
AGTCTTCGAATATCACAAATATGTATCAAGCCATATGAAATAGTGTCACACCCCTTTTTTGCGCCACCGCGCTATAAACGCGCAAGTTTTTATTATTAAAGGGTTTTTCCATTTGAAGTGACGGTTTTGAAAAGGGATTATCTTATTTACAGAGTCGCCACTTGGAATTGAGTTTTGGTGTTCCAAGCCACCTTATGAATCCCTAATTAAAAGGAAATGACTCTTTTATTATGGTCTGCGAAAACAGAAGACCGGGTAAGGAATTCTGTTGACCGGGGAGAAGGTGTTAGGCATTCCCCGAGTCCCGTGGTTCTAGCACGGTCGCTTTATCGACTTATACTTAGCTTAAATTAATCTTTGAATATATTATGTATCTGAGCCTTGATTTGCTCGTACTTTTATTGTTGAACCTTTATTGGTCTTAAACCGGATGCGTAACCGCATTCCGAATCTTTTAAGCGTCTCAAAGTAAGATGCATAACTGCATTCTTAGTCGAAACAAAATTAATTGTTAATGAGTTCGGCCAAGGTGCGTAACCGCATCCTTGAGTTATTTAAAGCGTCTCGAAATAAAATGCGTAACCGCATTCTTAATCGAAACAAACGTCTTGAAACGTGCCTAAAGCTCATCTAGCGTTAAAGGCAATTACTTGTCTTTACAATCCGAGACGTAAAAATTATTCAGTTATTATTAATTTTCACTCTTTTGACAACGGGTCTTAAAGTGTGTTCACAAATCTCGCTCCCTTAAAATTATTTTTTTCAACTCTTTTCTTTCATCTTTGCGACGGGATTTGAAATAAATTCGTATCCCATCTTGCTCGGGCTCTCAATTAGTTAGTTAGGCCATTGAAAGTTAATAAATGCTGAAGAAAAATTTGAAATCAAAGCAAATCAAACTAGGCAATCTATAAATGGAATCTAAAGAATATTATTGCCTAATATTTAATATCCAATCATGCAAACTCAAAGGGTCATTCTCAGAATATTAACACTCATTTGCAGGCACCGAAAAGTATCCGATGCAAACAGTAAAATATTTTTATCCCTAAACTTAATTGTTTCCACAAAACAAAGAAAGCATGCTGGGAACCCAAGTCCCTCATATCAAGCCAAAGAAACAAACCTATAACTAACTAAATAACGAACACGATTTCTAAATATTAATCCACGTCGCATGTGTTTTCAACCATTTGCTCGCTTAAATCATAGATCAACAGAGAACGTTTTTAGTCTAAAAAAAGGATTCTTAATTTTTCATGTTTTCAGCCAACTCAACTCTTGCTTTTTAAATCTGAACTCTCATGCTAACAATTAAATTAACAGTGTAAAGAAATTATCAATCCACCTCAAAATGAAGCTAACATGCCAATACATTAAAGGTAGTACTCAAATTCAATTAGCACTAATTACGGAATCTCAAAGAAATGCATTCATTCATGGTAAATTTAAAAGCAAAGGAGTAAAAGATGACCTTTAATGGAGTAAAACCTTCTTCGTTATATTAATAACAGACCCGAGCGATCGGATTACAGAGAAAAAAAAACAAAAGCACGCTGACCCAACTTGAAAATAGGGCTGTTCACCCGAGTTTGACGAACCTCACTGAACCCGAAACTGGTGGTTTGTCGGACTGTTTTGGCTGGGTATCAATGATGTTTTAAGGGCTATTTTTCAATGAGTTTATGGAGCTGTTTTCAGCTGGCTTTTGGAGCTTTTCAATGGGTCTTTTGTGCGGTAAAATGAGGTTCTACATAACTGTCTATGGTAGTGATCAAGGCATGATCTTGTTTTATATTAAATGGTGAATGAGGAACGTGAGAGGAAGTTTTTTCTTTTCTTCGAGTGAGTTGCGGCTGATATGGATGGAAAATCACGTAGAGTCTCTAGGTTTCTATAATTAGATATTTATAGGGTGTCTAGGCTAGGGTTTTGAATGTGTTATTCTTTTTTTGCTTTTTTCAAAATGTCCACATGAATAAAAATATCTTGAAGGATGAAAGGAATATTCCCTTCTCAAAATGAATTGTGCCTTTTTTGTGTGGATAGGGTGAAATTTTGACAAGTGGCGGGCCATTGGTTCCATTTTTATTTTTCTTTTCCATTAAAAGGATATATAAAATACCAAAATAAATATATTAATCAACTATTTTTAAACCAAAACTAAGAAAAAAATTTAAATAAATAGACTAAGGAAAAACCAAAAGATAGAATTAACTTGGAAAAACTAGATTAAAAGAAACCTATTTTTTGTAATTTTTCTTTCTTTTAAACACAAAACTTATGCCTTGAAAATAGCGAATATTTTTTGTCTTTTTTTTTCATTTTCACAAACAAACCTACTAAAAATGAAATAATAGTTATAATCCAAGATTAGACTAAAAAGAAAAATTAATCAATAAGCCAATGAAAACATCCCGGGAGGGTAAAAAATTACGTGTCTACAAATAGCTTATGGAAGTCAAAGATGTTAGTCATCCCAGTGGCTCTAAGAGTAGGATTTTCTTTATAAGCATACATATACATTTTTGTTCATTTCAAAAGGATCATGCCAAAAGAAGGAAAGGTAGGCTTTACATACCTCGATCGCTCGCTAACCAAATCCCGACTCAAGTCTCGGGCTCTCCAATATCTACAATAACGTTATCAATTGCCAAACATTAGCTACAAGTACTTAGAAATCCAATTCTAACTAGTACGTGTTTACAGAAATTTCGGCAGCATCTCCCCTATAAATTCAACATCCCCGAGAATTTAACTCGACCAAATTCATCAACAACCGTACCAACAATACCAACAACCATACCAATAACATCAAGAATCAATTTAAAGCGCGTTCTAATATTATCCCTCTATCTCTACGTAGCTTATCACATTCAATTCAACTACGTATTTTCAAGCCAATATCAACGCTCACATATTCATTACTAATCCAAGATCATTCAAACACAATTCAAGAACGCTTTAAACAATTTGTGCAATATTCAAACAATCCCACTAACACCATATTCCACCCGAAACTTCTACAAATGCAACGAAACTACGACGACGCATTTTCTTCTTTCAAATTCATCAACAACAACAACAATTCACACTTTAGCAACTTCACTTCTATAATTACATAAAAACCATATTAAAATCACATAATTTCCTACAATAACCTACAACCAATTTCCATGCCAACTTGAATCATTAGTCTTTCATTTACGTCACAAAGGCCACAACAACACAACTAACATGCTAAATAAAAATTAATTCATCTTCCTCCACCAATATAAACCACACGGTCACACACACACCACACACCCACACGGCCCACACACAACACACGACATTTCCATGATTTTCATTCAATTCTACTCACTACAACATATATATAAGCCTTCCATAACATAAAAAGGATAGAATTCTTACCTTTTCTAAAATTTTCACTTGCCACTAAAGTGGTTTTCTCGCTTAAATAATTATACCACGTTGAAGAGGGTCTTGAACTTAGAAAGAATTCAAGAAAATTATAATTTTTGGATCCAAGATTGATGGCTCAATTTTTTTTTCTTCTTTCTTCTATGGCCGAATTCCCCTTCTTTTTTTGCTCTAACTTTTGCTTTTCTTGAAAGTTCTAATGGATGACAAATGCTAAGCCCCTCTTTATTTATTTATTTCATGGGTCAAATTTTCCACATGGGCTTGGGCCCTTTTTTTTTTCCATGGCCGGCCACCCACATAGATTGGGCCTCTCCTTTTTTTTTTTTTTTTTTTTGCATTTTCCTAGCCCATTTGCTTTAGTTAATATTTGTAATTCATGAAACTAATTTTTAAAATTTCAATTTTGCCCTTAGCCTTCCTTCATATTTCCGCATCAATATTTTCATGAACAACATATATATATATATATATTAAATAGCATCTAAATATTGTCTTATCTCTTACTAGTCACAATTATTTCAAATTTTTCGAATATGCGAAATACGGGATATAACATCGTATTAAAGCTATTCCGTGTTTAAGCTAGGGATATTTTTGTCTAGATATTATTTCCGCCTTAAAAAGTGATAAAATTTCTCAATCACATTTTAAATAGTGGCTAGATGTAAAATCATACTCCCTCCGGATCAAAAGTGTCTACTTAGCTATTTATACACCCCTTAAGAAAATACTAACTCGTAGGCAAAAATAGGTAATTTCACTAAATTAGCCTAATTAAATAGGTGTTCGGATTTAATCACTTAACACTTAATAAAGGTAATTTTTGAAGAATAAGGTTAATAGTTTCTTGATTTGATAAGTGAATACTCTTTTTGAACAAAAAGAAAAGGGTAAGTTAGACATTTTTTTTTATCCGCACGGAGTAGTAACAAGTGAGGGACAACCAATAATAGTTGTGTGAGGGCACCCTCTACTTTTAACATGTGTTTTTTGTGGATCCCCTGTCAGTACATTCTCTCTTCCTCCTTAATTTCTTGAATTTCCCCATCATTCCAATACGTGCATTTGTCTGTTTAATTTTTTTCTTTCTTTTCTCTAACATCTTTTCTCATTTCTATGTCAGCTCTCTCTCTCACTCACTTGTATTTCCACAACTCTCTTTTTACCCTATCATCCATTGCAGAAAAAAATTGGACTCACACCACTATTTCTCTACCGTTCTCTATTCATACTCCTTTGAACTTTCACAAATTTGCATGGTTGGTTCTTCCCCTTTCATTAATCTTTATACCTCTTAACTAATCAATTAACAAGAAATCTTGTACGTTAAGGTGTTCATGATTCGGTTTAGATCGATTTTTCAATAAAAGAGAACCAAATCAATTAAATCAGTTTTTCAAATATTGAAATCAATCCAAAGCATTTAGGTCGAGTTTTCATCACTTCAATTTTATCGGTGTTTACGGTTAGTTTAATTTTTTGTATATATATATATATATATACACACACACTTCAAACACATTTTATATTTCAGCATAACATTACCAAATTAATTATTTTTAAGAAAAGAAGGAAATCTATATATGCAATCAAGTTATATGCACCTTCCTCCAAAATAGTGTATGCATTGTCCAAGAATTTAGTGATTTTCAAGGAACATAACAAAATAATTACTTAAAATGAATTGTTATTAGTTTGCAAAAATTTAAAGATATTGTTGCGATATACCAAGATATCTGTATAAAATTAAACAGTACTGATGAATTGAATAACTGAAGAACTCAAAGACAAGCTATTTTGAACATGAAACAGATTCTTAGAATTATCAAAATAAATTATTACAAAACAAATTAGAAAATAAATGTAAAGAATTTGTTTGCCGTAAAGAATTTGTTTGCCGTAAATGGAACACCTAAATTTGTTTGCCGTAAAGAATTTGTTTGCCGTAAATGGAAACACCTAAATTATTTGACATGTGTCTTCTGTGGTTCCCCTTGTCATCACACTCTCTCCCTTTCCTCAATTCCCCTCTAATTTTAGGGTGTTTCCTTTTTCGTTCTTTTCTTTTTCTTTCCAATACCTCTTATATTTTTTTTAACTAGTATTAGAACCCGCGCTATGCACGAAAAACACTAAAAAAATTAATCGTCGCAAATTATATTATAATTCATCTGAGCATAATAAATTTAATTATTTTACGGCAAACAAATTCTTTACATTTATTTTCTAATTTGATTTTTAATAATTTATTTTGATAATTCTAAGAATCTATTTCATGTTCAAAATAGCTTGTCTTTGAGTTCTTCAGTTATTCAATTCATCAGTACTGTTTAATTTTATACAGATATCTTGGTATATCACAACAATATCATTAAATTTTTGCAAACTAATAATAATTCATTTAAGTAATTATTTTGTTATGTTCCTTGAAAATCACTAAATTCTTGGACAATGCATACAATATTTTTGAGGAAGGTGCAAAAACTTGATTGCATATATACATTTCCTTCCTTGCCTATATATATATAAAAGAACTGAAATGATGAAAACTCGATCTAAATGCTTTGGTTTGATTTCAATATTTGAAAAATTGATTTAATTGCTTTGGTTCCCTTTTATTAAAAAATCGATTCAAACCGAATCATGAACATCTTAATGTACAAGATTTCTTTTTAATTGATTAGTTAAGAGGTATAAAGATTAATGGAAGGGGAAGAACCAACCAAGCAAATTTGTGCAAGTTCAAAGGAGTATGAATAGAGAACGGTGGAGAAATAGTGGTGTGAGTCCAATTTTTTTCTGCAATGGATGATAGGGGTAAAAGGAGAGATGTGGAAATACAAGTGAGAGAGAGAGAGAGCTGACACAAATTCACGTATTGGAATGATGGGAAAATTCAAGAAATTAAGGAGGGAGAGAGAATATGCTGACAGGGGGACCCACAAAAAACACATGTCAAAAGTAGAGGGTGCCCTCACACAACTATTTTTGGTTGTGCTTCACCCATGGTAAAATATTTCAGAGTGTGCTCACAAGGGGACCCATAGAAAACACATGTCAATAATAGAGGGTGCCTCACGCAACTATTGCTAGTTGTGCCTCACCCGTGGTAAAGTTCTTCAATAATAGCAGATATGGGTCTAAAATTGTAAAGGTACTAAGAATCTTAAAGGCTAAATCCATAAAATTTAAATCTTGAATTTTCCTCCGGCACACCCGCTGTGTCAAGCAACCAACTTTTACGACACATTAGAAATAGGGGGTGTGCAAAAACCGATTTAACGGATAAACTGAACTAATAAATATGCTATCGATTAATCGATATAGTGAAATTACTTATTTTTGCCTACGAGTTAGTATTTTCTTAAGGGGTGTATAAATAGCTAAGTAGACACTTTTGATCCGGAGGGAGTATGATTTTACATCTAGCCACTATTTAAAATGTGATTGAGAAATTTTATCACATACATATACAAACATGTGGGTCGTTTTGGCCATAATAGCAAACGGGACCGCTTAAGGCACAAATCACAAACATAATCGAACAAACATGACCCATGACCCACATATATGTCTACAGGCCTCTACAAACCATAACAGAAACATATGACGGGACAGGCCCCGTCGTACCCCAAATAGTCATATACATACATACATACAGAAATATGTACCATGGAAGATATGTACCAAAAATATGGGCTCCGGATCAAAGGGAGCACTCCGAATAGCAGAATAAGTGTCCTACACTGGCGGGTCACCAGAACGAACGTCTGTACCTGCGGGCATGAAACGCAGCCCCCGAAGAAAGGGGGTCAGTACGAAATATGTACTGAGTATGTAAAGCATGAAATACAGTAATCCGAATCATAACTGAAGTGAGAAGTACAGAAAATGGATACAGAATTAGTATGTCGAAACCTGTGCTGAAAATATAAATAATGCAAATAAAAATCATGCATAGGGCTCAGGAACGTGGTCGCCACTCCGACGCTGGCACCACAACACATCATACGCCAGAAGGTTTCAAATCTCCGTACAATCCCCGAACATATCGTATCATCATAACATATCACAACATCAAAACACATCATATGCCATATCACATCATAACGCCGTATATAAGCGGTACCCGACCCTATGGCGAGGTCTCGGGAACCGTAACACATCATACTGCCGAATATAACATAGTGCGCACGATCACAAAACCGGCCCGGGATCCGGCGAACGATATCATAGTAGTATGCACGAGCGGAGTAGTGAGGAAACCATATGCATATAAGTACATAAATAAATTTCAAAACTCGATGGACAAATATATTTACCGACATCTGAAGGCTCAAAAATAAGATTCGGGTCAATCGGAATTAGTATAAGAAAGTTACGAGCTTTTGAAGTACAGAACCTTCTAAAAATATTTCATAAGCCATACTTGGAAATTTAAGTATCATTCATATTAGAAAACTTTCGAACATCATTATGGATCAAATATTCATATTAGGAAACTTTCGAATAACATTATGGATCAAATCAAATTGAAACTTTTGGACCATATTTACGTACCAAAGTATTCATCAAAGACTTTAGTCATCTCGATTTTCTTTCGAACAACATTCAGAAACATAACAACTAGAGTCTTCGAATATCACAAATATGTATCAAGCCATATGAAATAGTGTCACACCCCTTTTTTTGCGCCACCGCGCTATAAACGCGCAAGTTTTTATTATTAAAGGGTTTTTCCATTTGAAGTGACGGTTTTGAAAAGGGATTATCTTATTTACAGAGTCGCCACTTGGAATTGAGTTTTGGTGTTCCAAGCCACCTTATGAATCCCTAATTAAAAGGAAATGACTCTTTTATTATGATCTGCGAAAACAGAAGACCGGGTAAGGAATTCTGTTGACCGGGGAGAAGGTGTTAGGCATTCCCCGAGTCCCGTGGTTCTAGCACGGTCGCTTTATCGACTTATACTTAGCTTAAATTAATCTTTGAATATATTATGTATCTGAGCCTTGATTTGCTCGTACTTTTATTGTTGAACCTTTATTGGTCTTAAACCGGATGCGTAACCGCATTCCGAATCTTTTAAGCGTCTCAAAGTAAGATGCATAACTGCATTCTTAGTCGAAACAAAATTAATTGTTAATGAGTTCGGCCAAGGTGCGTAACCGCATCCTTGAGTTATTTAAAGCGTCTCGAAATAAGATGCGTAACCGCATTCTTAATCGAAACAAACGTCTTGAAACGTGCCTAAAGCTCATCTAGCGTTAAAAGCAATTACTTGTCTTTACAATCCGAGACGTAAAAATTATTCAGTTATTATTAATTTTCACTCTTTTGACAACGGGTCTTAAAGCGTGTTCACAAATCTCGCTCCCTTAAAATTATTTTTTTCAACTCTTTTCTTTCATCTTTGCGACGGGATTTGAAATAAATTCGTATCCCATCTTGCTCGGGCACTCAATTAGTTAGTTAGGCCATTGAAAGTTAATAAATGCTGAAGAAAAATTTGAAATCAAAGCAAATCAAACTAGGCAATCTATAAATGGAATCTAAAGAATATTATTGCCTAATATTTAATATCCAATCATGCAAACTCAAAGGGTCATTCTCAGAATAGTAACACTCATTTGCAGGCACCGAAAAGTATCCGATGCAAACAGTAAAATATTTTTATCCCTAAACTTAATTGTTTCCACGAAACAAAGAAAGCATGCTGGGAACCCAAGTCCCTCATATCAAGCCAAAGAAACAAACCTATAACTAACTAAATAACGAACACGATTTCTAAATATTAATCCACGTCGCATGTGTTTTCAACCATTTGCTCGCTTAAATCATAGATCAACAGAGAACGTTTTTAGTCTAAAAAAAGGATTCTTAATTTTTCATGTTTTCAGCCAACTCAACTCTTGCTTTTTAAATCTGAACTCTCATGCTAACAATTAAATTAACAGTGTAAAGAAATTATCAATCCACCTCAAAATGAAGCTAACATGCCAATACATTAAAGGTAGTACTCAAATTCAATTAGCACTAATTACGGAATCTCAAAGAAATGCATTCATTCATGGTAAATTTAAAAGCAAAGGAGTAAAAGATGGACCTTTAATGGAGTAAAACCTTCTTCGTTATATTAATAACAGACCCGAGCGTCGGATTACAGAGAAAAAAAAACAAAAGCACGCTGACCCAACTTGAAAATAGGGCTGTTCACCCGAGTTTGACGAACCTCACTGAACCCGAAACTGGTGGTTTGTCGGACTGTTTTGGCTGGGTATCAATGATGTTTTAAGGGCTATTTTTCAATGAGTTTATGGAGCTGTTTTCAGCTGGCTTTTGGAGCTTTTCAATGGGTCTTTTGTGCGGTAAAATGAGGTTCTACATAACTGTCTATGGTAGTGATCAAGGCATGATCTTGTTTTATATTAAATGGTGAATGAGGAACGTGAGAGGAAGTTTTTTCTTTTCTTCGAGTGAGTTGCGGCTGATATGGATGGAAAATCACGTAGAGTCTCTACGTTTCTATAATTAGATATTTATAGGGTGTCTAGGTTAGGGTTTTGAGTGTGTTATTCCTTTTTTGCTTTTCCCAAAATGCCCACATGAATAAAAATATCTTGAAGGATGAAAGGAATATTCCCTTCTCAAAATGAATTGTGCCTTTTTTGTGTGGATAGGGTGAAATTTTGACAAGTGGCGGGCCATTGGTTCCATTTTTATTTTTCTTTTCCATTAAAAGGATATATAAAATACCAAAATAAATATATTAATCAACTATTTTTAAACCAAAACTAAGAAAAAAATTTAAATAAATAGACTAAGGAAAAACCAAAAGATAGAATTAACTTGGAAAAACTAGATTAAAAGAAACCTATTTTTTGTAATTTTTCTTTCTTTTAAACACAAAACTTATGCCTTGAAAATAGAGAATATTTTTTGTCCTTTTTTTTTCATTTTCACAAACAAACCTACTAAAAATGAAATAATAGTTAAAATTCAAGATTAGACTAAAAAGAAAAATTAATCAATAAGCCAATGAAAACATCCCGGGAGAGTAAAAAATTACGTGTCTACAAATAGCTTATGGAAGTCAAAGATGTTAGCCATCCTAGTGGCTCTAAGAGTAGGATTTTCTTTATAAGCATACATATACATTTTTGTTCATTTCAAAAGGATCATGCCAAAAGAAGGAAAGGTAGGCTTTACATACCTCGATCGCTCGCTAACCAAATCCCGACTCAAGTCTCGGGCTCTTCAATATCTACAATAACGTTATCAATTGCCAAACATTAGGTACAAGTACTTAGAAATCCAATTCTAACTAGTACGTGTCTACAGAAATTTCGGCAGCATCTCCCCTATAAATTCAACATCCCCGAGAATTTAACTCGGCCAAATTCATCAACAACCATACCAACAATACCAACAACCATACCAATAACATCAAGAATCAATTTAAAGCGCGTTCTAATATTAGTAACCCTCTATCTCTACGTAGCTTATCACATTCAATTCAACTACGTATTTTCAAGCCAATATCAACGCTCACATATTCATTACTAATCCAAGATCATTCAAACACAATTCAAGAACGCTTTAAACAATTTGTGCAATATTCAAACAATCCCACTAACACCATATTCCACCCGAAACTTCTACAAATGCAACGAAACTACGACGACGCATTTTCTTCTTTCAAATTCATCAACAACAACAACAACAATTCACACTTTAGCAACTTCACTTTCATAATTACATAAAAACCATATTAAAATCACATAATTTCCTACAATAACCTACAACCAATTTCCATGCCAACTTAAACCATTAGTCTTTCATTTACGTCACAAAGGCCACAACAACACAACTAACATGCTAAATAAAAATTAATTCATCTTCCTCCACCAATATAAACCACACGGCCACACACACACCACACACCCACACGGCCCACACACAACACACGACATTTCCATGATTTTCATTCAATTCTACTCACTACAACATATATATAAGCCTTCCATAACATAAAAAGGATAGAATTCTTACCTTTTCTAAAATTTCCACTTGCCACTAAAGTGGTTTTCTCGCTTAAATAATTATACCACGTTGAAGAGGGTCTTGAACTTATTAAGAATTCAAGAAAATTATAATTTTTGGATCCAAGATTGATGGCTCAATTTTTTTTTTTCTTCTTTCTTCTATGGCCGAATTCCCCTTCTTTTTTTGCTCTAACTTTTGCTTTTTTTTGAAAGTTCTAATGGATGACAAATGCTAGGCCCCTCTTTATTTATTTATTTCATGGGTCAAATTTTCCACATGGGCTTGGGCCCTTTTTTTTTTCCCATGGCCGGCCACCCACATAGATTGGGCCTCTCCTTTCTCTTTTTTTTTTTTTTTTTTTTTTCATTTTTCCTAGCCCATTTGCTTTAGTTAATATTTGTAATTCATGAAACTAATTTTCAAAATTCCAATTTTGCCCTTAGCCTTCCTCCATATTTCCGCATCAATATTTTCATGAACAACATATATATATTAAATAGCATCTAAATATTGTCTTATCTCTTACTAGTCACAATAATTTCAAATTTTCCGAATATGCGAAATACGGGATATAACATCGTATTAAAGCTATTCCATGTTTAAGCTAGGGATATTTTTGTCTAGATATTATTTCCGCCTTAAAAAGTGATAAAATTTCTCAATCACATTTTAAATAGTGGCTAGATGTAAAATCATACTCCCTCCGGATCAAAAGTGTCTACTTAGCTATTTATACACCCCTTAAGAAAATACTAACTCGTAGGCAAAAATAGGTAATTTCACTAAATTAGCCTAATTAAATAGGTGTTCGGATTTAATCACTTAACATTTAATAAAGGTAATTTTTGAAGAATAAGGTTAATAGTTTCTTGATTTGATAAGTGAATACTCTTTTTGAACAAAAAGAAAAGGGTAAGTTAGACATTCTTTTTTATCCGCAGGGAGTAGTACCAAGTGAGGGACAACCAATAATAGTTGTGTGAGGGCACCCTCTACTTTTAACATGTGTTTTTTGTGGATCCCCCTGTCAGTACATTCTCTCTTCCATCTTAATTTCTTGAATTTCCCCATCATTCCAATACGTGCATTTGTCTGTTTAATTTTTTTCTTTCTTTTCTCTAACATCTTTTCTCATTTCTATGTCAGCTCTCTCTCTCACTCACTTGTATTTCCACAACTCTCTTTTTACCCTATCATCCATTGCAGAAAAAAATTGGACTCACACCACTATTTCTCTACCGTTCTCTATTCATACTCCTTTGAACTTTCACAAATTTGCATGGTTGGTTCTTCCCCTTTCATTAATCTTTATACCTCTTAACTAATCAATTAACAAGAAATCTTGTACGTTAAGGTGTTCATGATTCGGTTTGGATCGATTTTTCAATAAAAGAGAACCAAATCAATTAAATCAGTTTTTCAAATATTGAAATCAATCCAAAGCATTTAGGTCGAGTTTTCATCACTTCAATTTTATCGGTGTTTTCGGTTAGTTTAATTTTTTGTATATATATATATATATATATATATATATACACGCACACTTCAAACACATTTTATATTTCAGCATAACATTACCAAATTAATTATTTTTAAGAAAAGAAGGAAATCTATATATGCAATCAAGTTATATGCACCTTCCTCCAAAATAGTGTATGCATTGTCCAAGAATTTAGTGATTTTCAAGGAACATAACAAAATAATTACTTAAAATGAATTGTTATTAGTTTGCAAAAATTTAAAGATATTGTTGCGATATACCAAGATATCTGTATAAAATTAAACAGTACTGATGAATTGAATAACTGAAGAACTCAAAGACAAGCTATTTTGAACATGAAACAGATTCTTAGAATTATCAAAATAAATTATTACAAATCAAATTAGAAAATAAATGTAAAGAATTTGTTTGCCGTAAATGGAAACACCTAAATTTGTTTGCCGTAAAGAATTTGTTTGCCGTAAATGGAACACCTAAATTTGTTTGCCGTAAAGAATTTGTTTGCCGTAAATGGAAACACCTAAATTATTTGACATGTGTCTTCTGTGGTTCCCCTTGTCATCACACTCTCTCCCTTTCCTCAATTCCCCTCTAATTTTAGGGTGTTTCCTTTTTCGTTCTTTTCTTTTTCTTTTCAATACCTCTTATATTTTTTTTAACTAGTATTAGAACCCGCGCTATGCACGAAAAACACTAAAAAAATTAATCGTCGCAAATTATATTATAATTCATCTGAGCATAATAAATTTAATTATTTTACGGCAAACAAATTCTTTACATTTATTTTCTAATTTGATTTTTAATAATTTATTTTGATAATTCTAAGAATCTATTTCATGTTCAAAATAGCTTGTCTTTGAGTTCTTCAGTTATTCAATTCATCAGTACTGTTTAATTTTATACAGATATCTTGGTATATCACAACAATATCATTAAATTTTTGCAAACTAATAATAATTCATTTTAAATAATTATTTTGTTATGTTCCTTGAAAATCACTAAATTCTTGGACAATGCATACAATATTTTTGAGGAAGGTGCAAAAACTTGATTGCATATATACATTTCCTTCCTTGCCTATATATATATATATATAAAAGAACTGAAATGATGAAAACTCGACCTAAATGCTTTGGTTTGATTTCAATATTTGAAAAATTGATTTAATTGCTTTGGTTCCCTTTTATTAAAAAATCGATTCAAACCGAATCATGAACATCTTAATGTACAAGATTTCTTTTTAATTGATTAGTTAAGAGGTATAAAGATTAATGGAAGGGGAAGAACCAACCAAGCAAATTTGTGCAAGTTCAAAGGAGTATGAATAGAGAACGGTGGAGAAATAGTGGTGTGAGTCCAATTTTTTTCTGCAATGGATGATAGGGGTAAAAGGAGAGATGTGGAAATACAAGTGAGAGAGAGAGAGAGAGCTGACACAAATTCACGTATTGGAATGATAGGAAAATTCAAGAAATTAAGGAGGGAGAGAGAATATGCTGACAGGGGGACCCACAAAAAACACATGTCAAAAGTAGAGGGTGCCCTCACACAACTATTTTTGGTTGTGCTTCACCCATGGTAAAATATTTCAGAGTGTGCTCACAAGGGGACCCATAGAAAACACATGTCAATAATAGAGGGTGCCTCACGCAACTATTGTTAGTTGTGCCTCACCCGGGGTAAAGTTCTTCAATAATAGCAGATATGGGTCTAAAATTGTAAAGGTACTAAGAATCTTAAAGGCTAAATCCATAAAATTTAAATATTGAATTTTCCTCCGGCACACCCGCTGTGTCAAGCAACCAACTTTTACGACACATTAGAAATAGGAGGTGTGTAAAAATCGATTTAACGGATAAACTGAACTAATAAATATGCTATCGGTTAATCGATATCAGGTTATTGGATTAACAGTTTATAAACGATTTTATAATTTTTTTTTATTGGGTTATCTGTTCGGTTTTTTATTTTAAAGATTTAGTTAATGGTTAAACTGTTAACCCAATAAGCTTATATTATAATTATCTTTTATCCCTAATTATATATTAGTGGCTTTAAATTTTAATTTTTAAATACAAACCTTTTGGATCTTTGAATTTGCTGGCTTGGTGGTGCTGTTGATTACTGCTTTCTTTTGCGATTACTGCTTCTTTTGCATTTTATAATTTTTGTTTCACATTTTATAGTTTTTGTCTTGTTGTTGGTGTTTTCTTTCTGAAGAAGTTGGAGTAGGCCTTGTTTATGAACAAATGAACTAGAACTGACCTTATTTTGTTTTTGAAAGATTGCTAAAGTGCATTTTATAGTTTTTGCCTTGTAATTTGTGTAGACTTAATGCATGAAGGCAAATGAAAACAAGAGAAAGCAAAAAAAATTAGCGGAGCATTTTCTTAATGGTTAAACCGAAAATCTAACCATTAATGATCAAAAATCGATAAATCATAAATCGATAATGAATATCTTATTGATTTGGTTTTGGTTTAACATATTTACAAATCGAAAACCGATAAATCAAATAGTAATTCACAAAACTTAACCGAAGGCACCCCTAATTAGAAATGTCAATAGGCATACACACCACACACAGAAGATTTAGCATATGAATTTTGGGTTTGTTTCCTTAACCCCAAAGGCACAAAACACACTATAATGTTTGCCAAGCTCATGTTGACTTATAAACACACACACATA
This sequence comes from Lycium barbarum, assembly GCF_019175385.1. Taxonomy (NCBI): domain Eukaryota; kingdom Viridiplantae; phylum Streptophyta; class Magnoliopsida; order Solanales; family Solanaceae; genus Lycium; species Lycium barbarum. The sequence continues at coordinate 123,886,499 of NC_083341.1, forward strand.
CAAACAAATCACAATATGATCTTTGGTCTAGTTCAGGTTGACTAGACTAGTTTAAAGTTTAAACACACAAAAATAAACATAGATCACAGAAAGTTTTTACCATGATAGAGGCTCAATCAACAAAAATTGCGTGAGGGTCCATTACATTTTTACCGCATGAATATGTGGGTCATCTTTACAAATGAACTAGTGAAAACAAAAGATGACAAAATAGTGCATAGTACAAAACAAAAAGTCATTTTCGCTCCTTTGCTGATCACACACGTCACCAAACATACACCAATATGAAAAATTTCTTTCCCAAAGGCCAAAGAGACACCGTAGCTATTCTCAAGAACAAGAAACTTTCTACTCTAAATGGAAATAAATATATCAACTTTCTTATCAACCAACTTTGTGCTCTAAATATAATAAATCTATCAACTTTTTGTCATCCTTTTCTTTTTATCATTGTTTGGATTTGTACAACCACCTTCTCTTGCCAAAATTTTAAATTTTGGAAAAAAGAGAAGTTTCTCATCGATGAACCTTATTTTGTACATATATATATCATCAATATAAAATGTTTTATACATAGCTTGTAAGCACAATGTTCTTATATTTTTTTATAGAACTATCTACAGTGTGCTCATGCTTGTTGTAACCTTTACATATCCATCATGGCTGCATATATAACCTTCATGCTTGTTGGAAAATTCTGTCAACATAGAAACATAATTTATTAGAAAAGAGAAATAATATCAATATAGAAATTTGGTACTGTTTTCATTCTAAATAATGGTTCCCGCTAGCAAAATTAATGGTGGTTCACATATTCAAAATTATAATTTGATCTTTATAATATCACAAAAGAAAATATATCAATACTTCTACTCTAAGATAGATTTGGCAGAAGACAACCCTTAATGCAATAGTGTTTTTTTTTTTTTTAACAGATTGTTTGTGCTTCAAATCAGGAATGGAGAATGTAAATGTTGATAAAGGGCCTTCTAACCAAGCACTTCTATGAAATTTCCTTAATTCAAGTATGGAAATCATTTATTAAATACATTTTATTTATATTTTCAGCTTACCGAGGACATGACCTTAGATAGGAGGGTTTGGAGGACTCATATTAGGGTAGAAGGCTAGTAGATAGTCTCATTACCCTGCCTTATTAATAGTCGCATTATCGTAGTATCATTTCTTGTGCTCTAATTTATGCTATTATGCTATTATTTGTTATTTCCTGTGCTTTGATTATTCTATGTTATCTGTGTCGCTTGCGTTACTTCATTTCATTTCCATATCGCTTTGAATCTCTTAGCCGTATCTGACCTCTTTTTATGTTTTTATTGAGTCGAGGGTCTCTCGGAAACAGCCATCCTACCTTGGTAGGAGTAAGGTCTGCGTACACTCTACCCTCCCCAGACCCCACGTTGTGGGATTTCACTGAGTTGTTGTTGTTGTTGTATTTTATTTATATTTTACCTATTTCTTGTGTTTGATACTTATAATCTAAAAGCTATTATTGTAGATCAACAATGTTAATGATAAGAATATTCCACAAGATCGCATAATGTTTATAACATCAACTAGAATTTTGTCTTTGAGATCGGTATGAAATTTGGTTCAGAAGAGGAATCATATAATGCATACAATTCATATGCTGTGGCAAAAGGTTCTGGTATTCGAAAAGGTGTAAAGACTTATTTTTTCTTAGCATTAGCAGGATACCAAGTTGTCAATAAAGATTTGAACACCAATCTTTAAAGAATTTGCATATTTAATTTTAATAGCTGAATATGTGATTTTAATAGCTGAATAGAATAGAATGAATAGGCTTTTTTTTTTTTTTTTTTTTTTTTTTTTTAATTTTAACTATGCATTTTATTCATCGTAAGCATGCCAATACAGGGCTTTGAGAGAGCAGTGTATAAATCTAACTCTCTTAGAGAAAAAAGGAAGCAACCTAAAGTTGAGCTAACAGAGAAACTAAGATGAAGAAAATACGCTTCAGCACGAGACACATTCTTGACAAAAGAATTGTGTATGAGGTCCATCCTATACAAGAGGTGGGATACCTCCAAAAGTAAAGTGAAGATGTCACTTTGAAAGAGCTGGTCATGAATCAAGGCGGTTGGAATGTTGTCTCTGAGAATTTCTTCCTTGATGACCTGATAGATGGTAAATTCCATCTATCAACAGTGATCAGCCCTTTCACAGAGCCAGGTAAATTAGCAAAAGAGTAATAAGCTTGAGGCTGGTCAAAAGAATGGCTCAAAGAAGCAAGTTTGTCGGCTACTTGATTTGCTTCCCTAAAGCAATGATTCAAAGGGAAGTCCACTTGAGTTCGGAGATGTTTCAGTTCTTCAACTTCCTTGATAATTCTCCAAGGTGTCAAATTGTCGCCATTCACTGAATCAACTAATTACTTGGAATCACTTTCAGCTTGAAAAAATTGATAGTCCTTTGAGATGCACCGTTTGATTCCTTTTAATAAAGAGGATGCTTCTGCAAGGTTGCTAGTACCAATTCCTGCTTTTACTGTGTAGGCATAAATAAAATGACCATCACTATCTCTAATAATACTACCTCCGCCACACACAACATCTTTGCAACTACCATCTGAATTGATTTTGATAAAGCTAGAGGGGGGTTTGGACCAGCTGACTGTGATAATCTTCTTATGAAGAATGTTTCTATTAACCAATAAAACAATAGAATTTCATGTATAATTCACATTAATTCTACAGAAAGTCTTCTTTATCAAGAGAGAAGTATTATGAGAAATACTTAGTATTACTTGATACCGCATCTTGCTCTCCAAATTTCCCAAGAAGCAATAATAGGAAACTTTTCAAAAGAACATTGGAGACTGGATTTGATGGTTTGGACCTCCACCAAGCAGTCAGGAGTTGTCTATAAGAACCAAAATTCACAGATATCCCAAAAGTAGGAGCCACATGTTTCCATATATACTGGGCAAGCTCACCATTGTAAAATAGGTGATCAACAGTTTCAACTTTAGGACTTTTGCAGCATATACATTTAGAAGTCATAGAAATTCTCATTTTTGCTACCCTTGCATCAGTTGGAATTTTATCTTCAAGTGCTCTCCATACAATGAACCCCATCTTGAATGGAATATGTTTCTGCCAGGTCATGTTGTCTATCCAATTTTTCTGCCCCCTTTTCCTCATTAAATTCCAAGCTGAGCCTACAGAGAACTTACCTTGATCATTTGGCTTCCAAATAGGTCTATCAGGAAGGTTGTTCATGAGCACTGTACTAGTGTTGAGAATCAGATTAGTGACTTCCACAAGAAGAAGTGTATCCCATCCTTCCAAGTACCATTAGCCTTCATAAACCATCTATTGGAGATTCCTATTTTTATTTATTTTAAGGAGGCGCCACCTAATTGATTTTAAGGTGAATTAGGGCACCTAATTATTAACTAAGGTAAGGCTAACTAAACCCCGTTAATGGTCTGCTTAAATTTTAATTCTACGTAAGGGTTCTAATTATCCTACAGGGAAGGGGTTAGGCATCCTCTAGGATCCGTAACTACGGTTATCCGGCCAAACTTAAGTTAATTAATATAGTGCTTAAATTTTAGAAATGGCTTACAAGTATTGCTGAGATTTTAAAGGAAAGTAATGTTAGTTAAGATTTACGGAAAATATAATAATTTGTACAAAAGAAGACTTTAAACGCTACTTTAAAATAAGACTTATAAATGTTGCTTAGACTTTAAATGAAAGCAATAATAATGCTATTTAAAATAATACTTGTAGAAAATATAATGGCTCGCATAAAAGAAGATTTTAAATGCTATTTAAAATAAAGCTTAAAATGTTGCTAAGACCTTATATGAAAATATAGTAAATGCTATTCAAGATAAGACTTGTAGGAAATATGATAATTTACCCATAAATAATAGCTTTTGAGAAGAGATTTAGCAATTTTGAACTTTGGATAAATTATGTTATATGAATATAGCAATGTAGAAACATCTAGGCTTATAAATAGAATTCAAAAGGAAGTGAGTTTTCTTTTTCCTTTTATTATTTCTTATTAACTATGCTTAGCTAAAAATATGCGTGATTGATTCAAACTTGAAGAGTTATTTATAAAATATACTTGAGTTTATACTTGCGTATTAGTGACGTTTTGTAATGTTTATGATAAAAATATGATTCCCTTTACTTAAAATATATAATCATGCCATTTTGCAAATCAATTATTCCAAATAAAATAAATATTAGACGTTATAAATAGTTTTAACATGAAAAGAAGAGAATAAAACTTATAGAATTAATTGTTAGTCTTCCTTAAACTAACTACCCATTACTAAAACTAAACCTACTAATTCATTAGGATTTATCTAAGCTAAGAAAACAAAACAAACAAAGAGTTATTTTTGCATAATACAAATTAAATGCATAAAATAAATAGAGGGGTAGATAATTTAAATGGGCTCGGCCCATTTTTTTAAAAAAAGCTGCTGCAATCGGGCATGGGCTCAGCCCATTTTAAAGCTGCTACGATCTGTTTGCTGCTGTTGGCCTCGGCCCAGCAGAGATTTTACACACTGCTGCGGATGGGTTAGACACGGAAAAGATTTCGTTGGGCTTTTAGCCCAACACCGAATGTGGAAGAAGAACGAGTCCCTCGGACTCGTATATGATGGTCATGCATAAAATGAAAGGAAAAGGATTAGTATCTAATCGATGAATAAGGTTAAACATGTAAAAATACAAATTCAAAACAGGTCGGTAGGTTATGTATATACTGCGTATATTTAAGTATATCCCATGTATACACATTCATAAGTATGTATAGAAGGTTAATATTGGAAAGTTTTCGCCCCCGTCTTCCCGATGTTGCACGAGTTCCAAGGGATTTCACGAATCCCAGGCATGGCTAACACCGGGGAGGGTTCAAGCTTGATCCATAATGACCAATCTAACCTCCCTATTAATGTATTTTTCATGAATATACTACAAATATACATTTATATACATACTTCAACTGAAATATACTTGCAACGACGCATGAAATTTAAACAAACCAAACTGATAATAAACTATGCACGGGATTTGCTAATACATATTACTCACACAAAAATGCACATGATATAGACTAAGCATGTTCACGATATTCAACCCTTTGAAGAATTTAAAATCAGGCCTTTTGCATATATAACACGTGCATAGTTTAAAGAAAGTGTACTGCCAACACATAATACATACCAAGTCTAAACATGGCCGATTTGTGATATAAAAAAAAAACCTACTGAAATCAGGAGAGATATTTATGGCATTCGGCCCATTTTCCAGTTCATGTTCTTTACATTGACAAGGCGAAACACTAATATTTAACAACACCACATTCAAAAAAAAAAAAAAAACATTTAAAGCCACTGCCCTGCTCAAACTTAACTAGGAATGACATCTAACACAATACAAATTAAGTGACATGCTCAGATGGCAAAGGAAGCAGAGGAACTGGGTTTAAAACAACAAGATTTAGGACACAACAATATTTTGACCATGTCATTATTTCAACTCAACTACCTAAACTTTATGCAAAGCAGTTTCAGATTAACAAAAAAAAAAAAAAAGATTGAATTAATGCACAAACATGCTTGATTGGACCAGTTGACTCAACGCAGATTCACAAAAAAAAAGTAGCAGCATTCAACCAAGGCATTCATATCCGCGAATAGATACATTTAACGAACACAGAGATGGGATACTAAGTACAAATACAGGGGACTAACTCGTTATACTACATTTAACATGAATCGTATGCACACACCAAATTCTCAAGTTAACAAACTTCACATCTAAATTTGGGAGAGATTTGTCATACTAACACATAACCAAATCTAAGCATTTTTATCTAAATGTTCATAAGAATCAACCTAAAAGATATTAGACACAATCTGGATGACTCAGACCTTATTTTAAGCTGATACTTAAGCATACAGGATCACGCTACAGGTTGATATATCGCATATCATTACTAGTTGACACAATTAATCACGCACAAGCCCATATGAACACATAAATACAATTAAAATCGAGATTAAACTAGACCAAACTGAGACCTAAACATAGAGATGATATTAACTACTAAACTGAAAATTAAGCCAAACTAAGGCATGAACATGTAGATACCATTAACCTAAAAAAACAGTAGCAGACAGGATACTACTAAAGCATTAAACTGAACCCGAAGCAACTGGAACAACCAACATGTACGAACACACAAATACTTACTAAGTTGCTAACCGATATTAAACTAAATATGGGAGAGTTGTTTACATACTTAAAATAAACCAAACTAAATTATCATATATAAACATACTTAACCACATAAATTGACTAACACAGAAACTATCAAACTAAATTAACTTAACTAAACTAACATGTGATATACTTAAACTGCTAAAAGCTAAATAACATATGGCTAACCAAAACAAGACATAAAATGAACCAACAGAACAACTAAAAGGTAAGTGAACTACAAACTAATATATAGTTAGCAAACTACAAACTAATAGATAGAACTAATCAAATGAAGAATAAATAAGCAATGTGGACCTAACTAGCGCATGATTAACCCAAATTGATACATAACGTAGAACTGAACAACTACAGAACTGGAAACAGGATTAATCTGAGCTTAAACATGCATATACAACTACAACAACTACAAACAGGAACTAAAACATAACTAACCAAACAAATCACATAAGTAGTTTAAAGCACTCAAACAATTACTAAAAATTAACTAATAGAAGGTGTATTACCTTCTTCGAGTGTAGCGAAGTGAGATTTTCAGGCCTTGGATCCACACCCAAACGCAACGAATCCGAACCCGCTTCGATTAACAAAAGTTTCAAAAAAAAAAAAAACAGAAAGATGAAAATAGAAGTTCTGAATGCTATATGGCTATTTTGTTTACACTGAAAATGTAGCGACCTTTTCTATTTAGTTTTTTAGAGAGATCGAGGCGGCTGAAAATCCAATGCCTAAAACGGAACTTGAAGCAAGTATTTATAGGAGGGTGGAACCTCTAGGGTTTCAATGGGCGGGAATTTGAAATATAGATTCAAAGTCGAATCAAAACCCGTGCAAATCTGAACGTTGAAGCCCCTTCACGTGATTCGCTTCAAATTTGGCTCAAAAGGGACGGATCTTTTCTATTTTTTAGATGGGAAAGTCAAACTTTCCAACAATGAAGATGGATCCAAACTTGACTCTGTCATTAACAGAGTCGTTCACGAGAGAGGAGGAGAGATGGAGCGACTGTTAGGGTCTGATAAATATTTGAAGAACGGACAAGGCTTGCACGAAAAGGGGTGGACAAGTGTGTCCATGGCTAAAGAGGGATTAGGTTTTGCCAAGAATGGGGGAGAAGAGAGAGAGAAGGAGAAGGGCAGTTGGGGGGGGGGGGTGTGCGGCGCGCAAAGAAACCTAATGGTTTCATTTGTGAAGAGGGAACCGGGTCGGGTCAACGGGTAGTGGGCCGGATCATGGGTTAAAATAATGGGCTGAATCGGCTGAAAATGTGGGCTGGGTAAATGAGTTAATGTGGGCTGGTCGGATGAAAATAATGGGTTAATTGATTTGGGCTGGTGAATTAAAAGAATGGGCTGATTGTAAATGGACAGAATTAATATGGGCTAAATGAAAGAAACAAAATGGGCTTCTAAATTTAAATAAAAGACCTATTTTAATTACTATATTCTAACGTGTGCTAAAATATTACCTAATATAAAAATATGTAATTATTGGCGCTCGGATGAAAATGATGTCGTAATAGCCGTGCAATAATACTTTTGAAAGTCAATAGTGAATAAACGCTATTATTTGATTGTGCAAAAATAAATGCAATGCGTGTGCATAGGATGGTAAAAATGCTGAAATGGTTACAATGCAAATTATAATAATACTGGTGATAATGATAATGAAATAATAATAATAATAATAATAATAATAATAATAATAATAATAATAATAATAATAATAATAGTAGTAGTAGTGGTGGTAGTAGTAACTGTAGTAAAATAAAAATAACAACAGCAGTGGCTACAATAGGATAATGAAACGCCGGTATTAATAAAAGTTAATAATTGTAGTAAAGTATAAACAATTATTTTTAAAAGTTGCCCAAAAATACTAGAAGCGTAAATAGATATTTTGGAGGAAGGCGGGACAAAATTGGGTGTCAACATTAAACATTGCATAATATATTTATGTGACTAAAATCTTTTCATTAAGGATAAAATGAGAAACTTAAATTAAATTATTTCCAAATTGTTACAGCGGAGTAACTATTAAAACTAAACAATTTATTTAATTACCATTTTGCATTTGTTATATAACAACATGTGATTTATTATACAACAAGTTACTCCAATAATATAGTGAAAAATGAAAACAGCCAAAAAAATATGGAAAGACTTAAAATATCATGAGGTCAACAATTCAGAAGCCAAGCAGTCACAAGCGGGAGTTAAATGTCAAATTGAGGTATTCAATGTGAGACCGGCATTGTGACAAAGCAAAAATTTTAAGAGCTCCAAGTTCAGCGCGTGGTATTCAATTGAAGTGGGCCCGAGGCTATCAGTAAATTCATACACTCGTGTACAAGTGATAAGGCTGTATGTGCAATGCCTTTAAAGCATATAAAAGTGAATTTTCTAAAGTATCCTCAGCTGCAAGCAGGCATGCCAACGAAGACATGTCTGCTTCAGCTGTACCACTGTCTCTTCTTATATAAGAGAAAGAGAGAGAGAAAGAGAAAGAGAAAGAAAATGGGCCCACATATCCATGTGGTAAAAATATAGTGAATCCTCACATAATTTTTGTTGGTTGAGAGCTTTTGCCAAGGTAAAATTTTTGCTTGGACTCATGTTGCCTAGTTGAACTCAAATATGATCTTTGCTTGGACTCATGTTGACTAGTTTAAACACACATACACATACACAAACACAGAGACACACAAGAAATTAATCAAAATGTAGTAAGAGAACTGGTTTCTGAGGCCTATAAGAAGCCTCTTTACCTTGTTGGTTGGAGACACACAATTCACATAACAAACTAAGCAAGAAAAATCAAGAAGAGAGCAAGAGCATGATGGCAGATAAGGAAGGCAAGGGAAAGGGAAAAGCAGAGAAAATTGGAGAGAGTAAAAATGGTGTATTCCCGTTCACCCCCAAGAAAGGAAGTCTAATTCCTAAAGAGAAAAAACATGTTTCCACCATGATGGGTGAGAAAATTGGTCACTCCATTGTTTCCTTTGTCAAGAACAACAAAAACAAGATCAACCCTGACGATCATAAATCATCCTGAATGATCTTTAACGAGATGAACCAGAAATAGTTCCAACATCTGGCAACCAAGCACAAGAAATACCTGTCTAATTTTTATTCTGTTCTGTCATTTCTTTTACTAAGGTCTCTAGGAGGTTCCCAGTATACCACAGTGTTCAATATTGTTTATGCTATGCTTGTGAAATGTTGCTGAAATTGAATTGTGTAAATTTTCTCATATCTTCCCCTGTAACTCAAAAACCTGTTACAGTTCTCACATAATTTCATGACCAATCTATCTAAAAAGGAAAAAGGGTCAAATTTACCCTCTAAGTATTATTTATAATTTAAAATTGCCCTCCGTTAAAGTTTGAAATCAAATTTATTCTCTTCGTTGGGATACTTGTTATATTTACTTTTTTATTGATGAAAGTGTGACTTGGATTAAAAAATTAGCTACGTAAACTCTCAAATCCAATTATTTTAACCTATGGCCCGTGACCCGTTACCCATCATCTTTTTATTTTAGAAACTTTCAGAGTATTCTTTGAATTTACTTACTGGTTATGGTCTTTTTGGTTTTATAATTTGGTGCTCCCTCACAACCTGTTTGGATTGTTGTTACCTGTCTTTCCTTTTTTTCCCTGTCTCTTTCTTATTAGTTTCTGCCCTTTTTCATTCTTGCTTCTCATTTTTTTTTTTGAGAATAGTAATGTTAATCTTGCTTCTCATCTTTTGCCGATACCCTCCATTTCTGTCGACATCGTTTCCCCTCCTCCATGTAATTCTCTTTTTCTTTTGTTTTTGTAAATAATTTTGGTCAATGAGTTTTATTATATAATAAAAGAAATATGAAATTTATTTCTCAGATATAATAGATGTGCAGAGGAAGAAGATGAACAGCCCCTCTTTTGGATCTTGAGCATACATATTAGATGCGCAGATGAAGAAGATGCACTGAAAGAACTCTAAGTTGCCTTTCTGTTCTCTCTTTCGTTCCCTCTCTTTTCTAAAATAAAAGGATGATGGGTAAATGAGTCCCGAGTGATGAGTTAAAATAATTCGGTTTGAGAGTTTATGTGGCTAATTTTTTAGTTCAAGTCACACCTGTATTCTAACGGGGAAGATAAATTTGATTACAAACTTTGAATGAGAGCAAATTTAAATTATAAACCATATGAACCAATTTCCAATTAAAAATCATTGTGTTAACAGATGAATTCTACTTTATAGTTTAGACTAGATGCAAATGGTTGTGCTAGCACGGCCCCCACATTATATCGTCTTTTGCTTATTAATGTGTTTTTTTGTTACAATTTCTGCATGTCGAAAAAATTATCTTACTATGATTTGATACGAAATTTTAAAAAAATATTTTTGAAATATGTGGTCTAAAATAAGCCTTAAATATTTGTGTGGTTGGTAAATCATTTCATAAAATTAAATAATACATAAATTTAGAAATGTGTTAATCTTTTTGGGACAAACTAATAACGAAAGTAAGACAATTTTTTGGGACATAGGGAGTATACCTGTTGTTTATTTTTACTTAAAATCTATTTTAGAAATAATGATATGTTTTTATATTTATAACAATTAAGTATAAACAGGAAAAAAATAAACTTTAAACTTCTCATTTTATTCCTTTTAAGAAGTTTAATAGACACAAAAATATTAGGTCGTAGTTAAGAACACAAGCTTCCAAAAGTTCTATGGTTACACAAATATTATGACATGTTTAATGCCATAACTTTTAAAAGTTTTTTTATTATTTTTTCCTTAAATTTCTCGCTGAGCCATGCTATGTTAAACAAACTACAGGTAAAAACTTAAGCTCACAAAATGTTTATATCAAATAATATTAATCTACGATGATTAAGAGATTTAATGAGGTAAAAAGTATAAAATTATATGTATATTTTCCTTGAGTTTGTCCTATTTAGAATAATTATTCATATTATAATTTTCCATGTTACCAATACTGATATAGTTAGATTAGTTCGTTTGAAATTTTGAATAGTATAGTTATTATAGCACTAAAAATATAAAAATAAAGTCATCTATAATGACTGATTAATGATATCTGCATGAATAATCTGTGGGTCTCTTGATAAGATGATGTAGAGACATGTATGAGACACTCCAAGCAAATCATAAGGTTAACGTGGAATAAGCATAAGCAGAGAACAAACTTATCAATTAACTAAAAGGACTAAAATGCCATTAACAGATAAGTTAATCAAAGTAAGAAAATGCAATGTCAGTGGGCCCCTCGGATTCAACTGAGACCTCTAGCAGGTTTGAAATGGATAAACAACTCGGGACCCACAGGTATAATAACTTTTCGGCTGGTACATAAGTAATTAAACTAAAGTGGAGGGGTTTTCTTGTTCAGCACTGGACGACGATTCTGCCTCCCCAAACCCGTGCTTCTATGTAATACTAGATGGCCTATGCGCCCGGCCCGGCTAACACTTCGGATTATAGTGTATCTATGTATATGTAGTTGTGTTTAGATAATGATAATATATATACATATATACTATGTTCAAAATACAATTAATATAATATTGTAGTTTGTGCTCTGTATCTAGAACTTTATTTTATTCGTGTTTGCTAGGAAAATTTATTAATACTTTTTAAAAGAAAAGACTTGTTTAAAAAGAAACTATTTTCCTCTCTTTGAGATAAAACAATAGCAATATTTAAGCATTAGTTGATACTTTCAATTTTAATTCGATTAATTTAACGGTGTAAAATACTTATTATTTTTTATCAAATTTTAATTTAGATAATTCTAATTCAAATTATTAAATTAATTTTACATGTTTAAAACGAAACAAAGTAGAAATTGATTTTTTCCTTATTCTAAAGAGTCCGTCATTATTGATTTAATTGTTTGATTTTCTAAGCATTTGTTTTTTAACATTGTTTGTTTTATTAATACGGGATTCACTTTTTTTTTATATTGCTTGATTTTGTTAATATGGGATCCACTTTTTTTTCTCGTGAGTTTGGAGATGGTGAGTTTCACTTTTTTTACTTTTTTTTTTTTAATATTGGTTGGTTTTTATTTTTTTATTTTTTAATATTGGTTAGTGTTTAATATGGGATCACATTTTTTTTTTAATGCTTAACGGACGAAATGAAAGATGATGAAGATTCTGGACAAAAATTGAAAGAGGGGTAGACCTTTTATGTAAGAGAGTATTTTGAAAATAAAGACACCTAAAATGTGAAGAAGGAGACATAGGGCCTGCCACAATGAACATGTGTAGAGTCAAAATAAGAGTTGAAGAATGATTTATTAATTACCCTCAGTTTTCATTTTATTTGCCGAAATGCCCTGACGGACGACGAAACTTTCTCAAACCGGTGCTTCTATAATAGTTATTAAAATATTCATCGGAAAGATAAAACATATACGCAAGGAGGATATATAAGAGCGGAAATGACAACCGATTTAATTAAAATTTGTTGCCTGTTTACATCAATTGCAGTTTGCATATAAAAAAAGTTCCCAAAACAAAACCAACATTTTTCGTCATCAACTTGATATCATGATGGTTTAGTTTTATTTGTAAAAATTGCTGAGGAGAATTGTGTTTATAACCATGCTGGATTCTTCAATTGGGTCACAACTGCCTTCACTTGCAAGTAATTCTTGAGACTGTATTCTCCCTTTTCTCTTCCTTGACCACTCATCTTATAGCCACCAAAAGGAATTGTAGCATCAAAGATATCAAAGCAATTAATCCATACCGACCCAACTTTCAAGGCTCGTGCCAAGGTGTTTGCAGTGTCAATGTTCTGCGTAAATACTCCAGCAGCTAGACCATATCGACTATTATTAGCTCTCCTTATCACTTCATCAACATCCCTGTAATGAACAAATTCATATCATAAATATAAGTCGATCTGAAAACTTGCTAACAATATATATTCGGTCGGTCAGACATACTTAAATTTTAAGATTGACTGCACTGGACCAAAAATCTCATCCTGTGCAATCAGCATATCATCCTGACAATTGTACAATTTGTTAGTTATGACAATATATGGCCGTTGATGTTGAAAGTCATGTCCATTAAAGTGAAAATATATGTACCTTAACATTAGAGAAAACTGTGGGCTTAATATAATATCCCTTTTCACCAAGTTGCTCACCACCAGTTTCAAGAGTAGCTCCACTATCAACACCAGATCTAATGTACTTCAAGATCTTATCAAACTGTTTTGAATCAATCTGTTGTAACAGGAAACTCTTAGGTTTAATATTATTATCTTAAGAAAAGAATTAAAGGAAGGAGATATGCTTTTGTTTTTCTTCATACAAGAATTGCAGGATCATAACAATATTTTGATCCTGAACAGCAATAGGGAACGTAGAGATCATCAATACCTGAGGACCCTGCTCAGTGCCTGATTTAAACGGATCACCAACTGTGCGTTTCAAGGCACGTGCCTTTGCCTTCTCCACAAATTCATCATAGACTTTCTCGTGAACATAGGTCCGAGAGCCAGCACAGCAACATTGCCCCTTTTAAAATTAATGAAATTGGTGTTAGTATCTACCATGAACCTGACCAACACCCTATCCAGAAGTATAGACAGGAAATACCTGATTAAAGAACAAAGCAAAGTGAGCTTGTTCAACGGCTGTATCAATATCAGCATCCTCACAAACAATGAAAGGGGATTTCCCTCCAAGTTCCAAAGTCACAGGCTTAAGATTGCTCTTAGCAGCCAATGCAAGTATAGCTTTTCCTGTATCTGTTGATCCAGTAAAAGCAAGCTGTCGTTGAAACAAAAGTGAATCAGTGGCCAATCCAGTGCAATATACTGGTATCTACTTCCAAATGCAAACTAAACATAGATATGAATAGATAGTTCAAGTCATCACTTATCTACTCATTAGACTTGAATAAGCTACTTAGGTGCATTAAAGAAGAGATTGGAAAATGAAAATTGAATTCATTGAAAGAAGTTCCTAAGACACTACAGTTTACAAATTATAGTTTAAGTTGAAAGACCTTTTAAAATGATATCAAGAGAGGGAAAAGAGAATCTGATGATGTAACTAATATCTGTCCATCTCAGATGCCGACTGTTTAGTTGATATCTCCAGTCATATCAGCCAATGAGCCAGCATCTTAATAACAAACTCTAGCTTATAACCCAATTTATTTTATCAAACAGACCGTTCTTATATCCTAATACGTTGAGCTCGGATAAATTGTAGCACAGCTGGCTAAAGATTCAAGCGCTATTTACTCTATAATCCCATAATACAATCCAGAATTGGTTAAGAATTAAGAGTAATGCTAACATCAAATACTTCTAGAGTTTCATATGAAATGGGATCAACACTAAAGATGCACTAGATTTCCTGCATGAAATGTATGAGTTATGACATTTGCTTCTCTGTAATTGTATAAACATTTCATCTTTTCAAAATGTTGCAGAAGAAAGCAAGTGAAAAGATTTCTTCACAGTTCTTTTTGAAATAATACTAATAATATCAAATTGAGGGTTATTAGCTCATTTGGCAAAACTAGTAGCATTTGGCAAGAAAGGCATGCAAATGCCAATACATGAATTAAATGTTTGAATATGAACGAGAAGTAGTTATATTGTCTAGCAATCTTTCAAACCAAAACGATTTCCACCATATGAAGAAGTAAAAGCTGAAAAGCTAGGAATTTCAGATCTTCACACAGAAAGGACTAAAGACTGAAGAAAAATAACTAAAAAGTTTACCTTATCCACATCCATATGACTACAGAGAGCAGCACCAGCTGTGGGACCAAAACCAGATATGATATTCAAAACACCTTCAGGCAGCCCAGCCTATTAGTGTTAACAGAATATTAGAAATATCCCATAACGTAGATAACATGTAGCAAGTGACAACAACAATGTATTAAAAAGAAAATAAGTTGAGTTGTGGCATATCCTCGTTAACAAGTAGATGCTTCGATCAGTTTGTGATTGTTATTAGCACTTCAGTTACTTGGTATAAGAAGTATTGAAAAATTTCAGATTCTAGGATATTCTGTTATGGAATATTTTCATAAAATTTGAAAAGAAATCCCATGCTTTCACTCAGATATGATGCCAAAAAGATGAAAGTTCATGGACTTGGGCAATAAAAGAGGAAATTTGGATGGTACCTCCTGCAATAGATTTGCTACATAGAATGCAGATAATGGGGTCTGCTCAGCTGTCTTTAGCACGATACTGTTGCCAGTAGCTAAAGCTGGGCCAATCTTCCAAGAAAACATGAGAAGAGGAAAATTCCATGGGATAATCTGACCAGCAACCCCGATTGGTTCATGCAATGTTTGAACATGATATGGTCCATCAGCAGGAATAGTCATACCATGAATTTTATCTGCCCAGCCTGCAGAGCCGATAGGACAACATAAATACTTTCAGGGACACGAAATAAGTGATGATATACTTGCTTTCCATTTGGATTTCTGACTTACCAGCATAATAACGGAGTAAACGTGCAACCATTGGTACTTCAATCTTAGCAGCCTGTTCATATGGCTTCCCAGTGTCCCAAGCCTCGAGTGTTGCAATTTGATCGTTATGTTTTTCAATCAGATCAGCAAAGCGCAACAATATCTTTGACCTTTCCTACAGTAATGAACCATGGAGGATTAGGTGTAATCTCACATGCACAACCATTAACATAGCATAAGAATGTACTAAGAGATAAGAAGTGGATACATAAGCAGTCATTCTGGGCCATGGTCCTTCATCGAAAGCCTTACGAGCAGCACCAACTGCCCGATTAATATCTTCCGCATCACCTTCAGCAACATGTGCAATTACCTCTCCTGTCCTGGGGTCGAGGGTCGGGAAAGTCTTTCCTAAAAGCTCAAGGAATTAGCTCCATTGTACAACAAAGGGCCAAATATAAACTCCATTATGGTGATTGACACGGATTAAAAAATTTACCTGATGCAGCATCAACAAATTGCCCGTTGATGAAAAGTTTATTATGTTCCACATTGACAGTTGGCTTGATGGGTTCCTCGAAGGCAGCCGCTGTGCTGTATTTATTAGCAGCTATTCCCCTCAGATGGGAATTTTTTCCTAAACAATATAGTTTTTCTCAGAATAATTCTCTAAAATATCATATAACATCTCAGAATGTCATCATCAATTCTGTAGGAAGAGCAAAGAGCAGCAAAAATCTCCCAAATCGAGGAGAAGGAATGATAATGACGCGTTGTAAAATGTTGTGCGAATTAAAGAAAATTGAAAGAGGACTATTAATCCTCTTTCCAGTTCAACCAGAAATTAGGAATGACATGTATTTGGATATCTGTTACCAAGTACATACAACATTTTCTGCAGTTACTGCAATTTACAGAAACAACCAATTTAACAAGTAATGCTTCACAAAAAAAAAAAAAAAAAAAAAACAATCCTTTCATCCAGATTCTGCCTTTGAATATCTTATAAGTGCAACACTCAATAAGAGTAACGGCTTAAAATTCAAAATGGTCAAAGTGAAAAAGGACTACAACTTTTTAATATTCATCCATATTCAGCCTTTGAATTGTTTACAAGTACAAGGTTGTTGACAAAGACTTTAACTCTGTATAATATTCAAACATTTCAATAAGAGTTCTGGCTTAAGATTCAGAATGGTCAAAGTGAAAAAGGATTATAACTCATGGTACTGAATCACATGTAGGTTTTAAGCATTCTTAATTATGAATTGATTATAATTTTACTAAAACATGTTGATCCTTCAAGTTAATTTCTTCTTTTTGATTGTCCAAGACTAGATCTTTTAGCATCCTGGGCGGAGCCAATGTAGTAGTTACATGTTAGGTACAATAACTTTGGCTCATATCCTATATTTGTTTTAAAAATTCATCTCATATGTATGAATTATCTATTCAGAACCAGTAATAAAAAAGAAAGGATCACATAAACTAAAAATCCTGGTTCCGCCTCTGATCCTCTGATCCTGAAATA